>NC_069510.1:16259006-16476506 GCF_027579735.1 Bombina bombina | reverse complement strand
AGCCTCACCGGTCCCTATGTCATTCTATGTAACTGATTCACTAAATCTCCTCCAGCCTCACCTGTCCCTATGTTATTCTATGTAGCTGATTCACTAAAGCTCCCTCCAGCCTCACCTGTCCCTATGTTATTCTATGTAACTGATTCACTAAATCTCCTCCAGCCTCACCGGTCCCTATGTTATTCTATGCAGCTGATTCAGTAAATCTCCTCCAGCCTCACCGGTCCCTATGTGATTCTATGTAACTGATTCACTAAATCTCCTCCAGCCTCACCGGTCCCTATGTTATTCTATGTAACTGATTCACTAAATCTCCTCCAGCCTCACCGGTCCCTATGTTATTCTATGCAGCTGATTCAGTAAATCTCCTCCAGCCTCACCGGTCCCTATGTGATTCTATGTAACTGATTCACTAAATCTCCTCCAGCCTCATCACTCCCTATGTTATTCTATGCAGCTGATTCAGTAAATCTCCTCCAGCCTCACCTGTCCCTATGTTATTCTATGTAACTAATTCACTAAAGCTCCCTCCAGCCTCACCAGTCCCTATGTTATTCTATGCAGCTGATTCACTAAATCTCCCTCCAGCCTCACCTTTCCCTATGTTATTCTATGCAGCCGATTCACTAACTCTCCTCTAGCCTCACCTGTCCCTATGTTATTCTATGTAGCTGAGTCACTAAAGCTCCCTCCTGTCTCACCTGTCCCTATGTTATTATATGTAGCCGATTCACTAAAGCTCCTCCAGCCTCACCAGTCCCTATGTTATTCCATGTAGCTGATTCACTAAATTTCCTCCAGCCTCACCTGTCCCTATGTTATTCTATGTAGCGGATTCACTAACGCTCCCTCCAGCCTCACCTGTCCCTATGTTATTCTATGTAACTGATTCACTAAAGCTCCCTCCAGCCTCACCTGTCCCTATGTTATTCTATGTAGCTGATTCACTAAAGCTCTCTCCAGCCTCACCTGTCCCTATGTTATTCTATGTAGCTGATTCACTAAATCTCCCTCCAGCCTCATCACTCCCTGTTATTCTATGTAGCTGATTCACTAAAGCTCCCTCCAGCCTCACCAGTCCCTATGTTATTCTATGTAGCTGATTCACTAAATCTCCCTCCAGCCTCACCTGTCCCTATGTTATTCTATGTAGCTGATTCACTAAAGCTCCCTCCAGCCTCAACTGTCCCTATGTTATTCTATGTAGCTGATTCACTAAAGCTCCCTCCAGCCTCACCTGTCCCTATGTTATTCTATGTAGCTGATTCACTAAATCTCCCTCCAGCCTCACCTGTCCCTATGTTATTCTATGTAGCTGATTCACTAAAGCTCCCTCCAGCCTCACCTGTCCCTATGTTATTCTATGTAGCTGATTCACTAAAGCTCCCTCCAGCCTCACCTGTCCCTATGTTATTCTATGTAGCTGATTCACTAAAGCTCTCTCCAGCCTCACCTGTCCCTATGTTATTCTATGTAGCTGATTCACTAAAGCTCCCTCCAGCCTCACCTGTCCCTATGTTATTCTATGTAGCTGATTCACTAAAGCTCCCTCCAGCCTCACCAGTCCCTATGTTATTATATGCAGCTGATTCACTAAAGCTCTCTCCAGCCTCACCTGTCCCTATGTTATTCTATGTAGCTGAGTCACTAAATCTCCCTCCAGCCTCACCTGTCCCTATGTTATTCTATGTAACGGATTCACTAAAGCTCCCTCCAGCCTCACCTGTCCCTATGTTATTATATGTAGCTGATTCACTAAAGCTCCCTCCAGCCTCACCTGTCCCTATGTTATTCTATGTAGCTGATTCACTAAAGCTCCCTCCAGCCTCGTCACTCCCTGTTATTCTATGTAGCTGATTCACTAAAGCTCCCTCCAGCCTCACCAGTCCCTATGTTATTCTATGTAGCTGATTCACTAAATCTCCCTCCAGCCTCACCTGTCCCTATGTTATTCTATGTAGCTGATTCACTAAAGCTCCCTCCAGCCTCACCTGTCCCTATGTTATTCTATGTAGCTGATTCACTAAAGCTCCCTCCAGCCTCACCTGTCCCTATGTTATTCTATGTAGCTGATTCACTAAAGCTCCCTCCAGCCTCACCTGTCCCTATGTTATTCTATGTAGCTGATTCACTAAAACTTCCTCCAGCCTCACCTGTCCCTATGTTATTCTATGTAGCTGATTCACTAAAGCTCCCTCCAGCCTCACCTGTCCCTATGTTATTCTATGTAACTGATTCACTAAATCTCCTCCAGCCTCACCGGTCCCTATGTTATTCTATGCAGCTGATTCAGTAAATCTCCTCCAGCCTCACCGGTCCCTATGTGATTCTATGTAACTGATTCACTAAATCTCCTCCAGCCTCACCGGTCCCTATGTTATTCTATGTAACTGATTCACTAAATCTCCTCCAGCCTCACCGGTCCCTATGTTATTCTATGCAGCTGATTCAGTAAATCTCCTCCAGCCTCACCGGTCCCTATGTGATTCTATGTAACTGATTCACTAAATCTCCTCCAGCCTCATCACTCCCTATGTTATTCTATGCAGCTGATTCAGTAAATCTCCTCCAGCCTCACCTGTCCCTATGTTATTCTATGTAACTAATTCACTAAAGCTCCCTCCAGCCTCACCAGTCCCTATGTTATTCTATGCAGCTGATTCACTAAATCTCCCTCCAGCCTCACCTTTCCCTATGTTATTCTATGCAGCCGATTCACTAACTCTCCTCTAGCCTCACCTGTCCCTATGTTATTCTATGTAGCTGAGTCACTAAAGCTCCCTCCTGTCTCACCTGTCCCTATGTTATTATATGTAGCCGATTCACTAAAGCTCCTCCAGCCTCACCAGTCCCTATGTTATTCCATGTAGCTGATTCACTAAATTTCCTCCAGCCTCACCTGTCCCTATGTTATTCTATGTAGCGGATTCACTAACGCTCCCTCCAGCCTCACCTGTCCCTATGTTATTCTATGTAACTGATTCACTAAAGCTCCCTCCAGCCTCACCTGTCCCTATATTATTCTATGTAGCTGATTCACTAAAGCTCTCTCCAGCCTCACCTGTCCCTATGTTATTCTATGTAGCTGATTCACTAAATCTCCCTCCAGCCTCATCACTCCCTGTTATTCTATGTAGCTGATTCACTAAAGCTCCCTCCAGCCTCACCAGTCCCTATGTTATTCTATGTAGCTGATTCACTAAATCTCCCTCCAGCCTCACCTGTCCCTATGTTATTCTATGTAGCTGATTCACTAAAGTTCCCTCCAGCCTCAACTGTCCCTATGTTATTCTATGTAGCTGATTCACTAAAGCTCCCTCCAGCCTCACCTGTCCCTATGTTATTCTATGTAGCTGATTCACTAAATCTCCCTCCAGCCTCACCTGTCCCTATGTTATTCTATGTAGCTGATTCACTAAAGCTCCCTCCAGCCTCACCTGTCCCTATGTTATTCTATGTAGCTGATTCACTAAAGCTCCCTCCAGCCTCACCTGTCCCTATGTTATTCTATGTAGCTGATTCACTAAAGCTCTCTCCAGCCTCACCTGTCCCTATGTTATTCTATGTAGCTGATTCACTAAAGCTCCCTCCAGCCTCACCTGTCCCTATGTTATTCTATGTAGCTGATTCACTAAAGCTCCCTCCAGCCTCACCAGTCCCTATGTTATTATATGCAGCTGATTCACTAAAGCTCTCTCCAGCCTCACCTGTCCCTATGTTATTCTATGTAGCTGAGTCACTAAATCTCCCTCCAGCCTCACCTGTCCCTATGTTATTCTATGTAACGGATTCACTAAAGCTCCCTCCAGCCTCACCTGTCCCTATATTATTCTATGTAGCTGATTCACTAAAGCTCTCTCCAGCCTCACCTGTCCCTATGTTATTCTATGTAGCTGATTCACTAAAGCTCCCTCCAGCCTCGTCACTCCCTGTTATTCTATGTAGCTGATTCACTAAAGCTCCCTCCAGCCTCACCAGTCCCTATGTTATTCTATGTAGCTGATTCACTAAATCTCCCTCCAGCCTCACCTGTCCCTATGTTATTCTATGTAGCTGATTCACTAAAGCTCCCTCCAGCCTCACCTGTCCCTATGTTATTCTATGTAGCTGATTCACTAAAGCTCCCTCCAGCCTCACCTGTCCCTATGTTATTCTATGTAGCTGATTCACTAAATCTCCCTCCAGCCTCACCTGTCCCTATGTTATTCTATGTAGCTGATTCACTAAAGCTCCCTCCAGCCTCACCTGTCCCTATGTTATTCTATGTAGCTGATTCACTAAAGCTCCCTCCAGCCTCACCTGTCCCTATGTTATTCTATGTAGCTGATTCACTAAAGCTCTCTCCAGCCTCACCTGTCCCTATGTTATTCTATGTAGCTGATTCACTAAAGCTCCCTCCAGCCTCACCTGTCCCTATGTTATTCTATGTAGCTGATTCACTAAAGCTCCCTCCAGCCTCACCAGTCCCTATGTTATTATATGCAGCTGATTCACTAAAGCTCTCTCCAGCCTCACCTGTCCCTATGTTATTCTATGTAGCTGATTCACTAAATCTCCCTCCTGCCTCACCAGTCCCTATGTTATTCTATGCAGCTGATTCACTAAAGCTCCCTCCAGCCTCACCTGTCCCTATGTTATTCTATGTAGCTGATTCACTAAAGCTCTCTCCAGCCTCACCAGTCCCTATGTTATTCTATGTAGCTGATTCACTAAAGCTCCCTCCAGCCTCACCTGTCCCTATGTTATCTATGTAACTGATTCACTAAAGCTCTCTCCAGCCTCACCTGTCCCTATGTTATTCTATGTAACGGATTCACTAAAGCTCCCTCCAGCCTCACCTGTCCCTATGTCATTCTATGTAGCTGATTCACTAAAGCTCTCTCCAGCCTCACCTGTCCCTATGTTATTCTATGTAGCTGATTCACTAAAGCTCCCTCCAGCCTCAACACTCCCTATGTTATTCTATGTAACTGATTCACTAAAGCTCTCTCCAGCCTCACCTGTCCCTATGTTATTCTATGTAACTGATTCACTAAAGCTCTCTCCAGCCTCACCTGTCCCTATGTTATTCTATGTAGCTGATTCACTAAAGCTCTCTCCAGCCTCACCTGTCCCTATGTTATTCTATGTAGCTGATTCACTAAAGCTCCTCCAGCCTCACCAGTCCCTATGTTATTCTATGTAACTGATTCACTAAAGCTTTCTCCAGCCTCACCTGTCCCTATGTTATTCTATGTAGCTGATTCACTAAAGCTCCTCCAGCCTCACCAGTCCCTATGTTATTCTATGTAGCTGATTCACTAAAGCTCTCTCCAGCCTCACCAGTCCCTATGTTATTCTATGTAGCTGATTCACTAAAGCTCCCTCCAGCCTCACCTGTCCCTATGTTATTCTATGTAACTGATTCACTAAAACTCCCTCCAGCCTCACCTGTCCCTATGTTATTCTATGTAGCTGATTCACTAAAGCTCTCTCCCCCTCACCAGTCCCTATGTTATTCTATGTAGCTGATTCACTAAAGCTCTCTCCAGCCTCACCTGTCCCTATGTTCTTCTATGTAGCTGATTCACTAAAGCTCTCTCCCCCTCACCAGTCTCTGTTATTCTATGTAGCTGATTCACTAAAGCTCTCTCCCCCTCACCAGTCTCTATGTTATTCTATGTAGCTAATTCACTAAAGCTCTCTCCCCCTCACCTGTCCCTATGTTATTCTATGTAACTGATTCACTAAAGCTCTCTCCCCCTCACCTGTCCCTATGTTATTCTATGTAGCTGATTCACTAAAGCTCTCTCCAGCCTCACCTGTCCCTATGTTCTTCTATGTAGCTGATTCACTAAAGCTCTCTCCCCCTCACCAGTCTCTGTTATTCTATGTAGCTGATTCACTAAAGCTCTCTCCCCCTCACCAGTCTCTATGTTATTCTATGTAGCTAATTCACTAAAGCTCTCTCCCCCTCACCTGTCCCTATGTTATTCTATGTAACTGATTCACTAAAGCTCCCTCCAGCCTCAACACTCCCTATGTTATTCTATGTAACTGATTCACTAAAGCTCTCTCCAGCCTCACCTGTCCCTATGTTATTCTATGTAACTGATTCACTAAAGCTCTCTCCAGCCTCACCTGTCCCTATGTTATTCTATGTAGCTGATTCACTAAAGCTCTCTCCAGCCTCACCTGTCCCTATGTTATTCTATGTAGCTGATTCACTAAAGCTCCTCCAGCCTCACCAGTCCCTATGTTATTCTATGTAACTGATTCACTAAAGCTTTCTCCAGCCTCACCTGTCCCTATGTTATTCTATGTAGCTGATTCACTAAAGCTCCTCCAGCCTCACCAGTCCCTATGTCATTCTATGTAGCTGATTCACTAAAGCTCTCTCCAGCCTCACCAGTCCCTATGTTATTCTATGTAGCTGATTCACTAAAGCTCCCTCCAGCCTCACCTGTCCCTATGTTATTCTATGTAACTGATTCACTAAAACTCCCTCCAGCCTCACCTGTCCCTATGTTATTCTATGTAGCTGATTCACTAAAGCTCTCTCCCCCTCACCAGTCCCTATGTTATTCTATGTAGCTGATTCACTAAAGCTCTCTCCAGCCTCACCTGTCCCTATGTTCTTCTATGTAGCTGATTCACTAAAGCTCTCTCCCCCTCACCAGTCTCTGTTATTCTATGTAGCTGATTCACTAAAGCTCTCTCCCCCTCACCAGTCTCTATGTTATTCTATGTAGCTAATTCACTAAAGCTCTCTCCCCCTCACCTGTCCCTATGTTATTCTATGTAACTGATTCACTAAAGCTCTCTCCCCCTCACCTGTCCCTATGTTATTCTATGTAGCTGATTCACTAAAGCTCTCTCCCCCTCACCTGTCCCTATGTTATTCTATGTAGCTAATTCACTAAAGCTCTCTCCAGCCTCACCAGTCCCTATGTTATTCTATGTAGCTGATTCACTAAAGCTCCTTCCAGCCTCACCTGTCCCTATGTTATTCTATGTAGCTGATTCACTAAAGCTCCCTCCAGCCTCACCTGTTCCTATGTCATTCTATGTAGCTAATTCACTAAAGCTCCCTCCTGCCTCACCTGTCACTATGTCATTCTATGTAGCTGATTCACTAAAACTCCCTCCAGTCTCACCTGTCCCTATGTTATTCTATGTAACTGATTCACTAAAGCTCTCTCCAGCCTCACCAGTCCCTATGTTATTCTATGTACCTGATTCACTAAAGCTCCCTCCAGCCTCACCAGTCCCTATGTTATTCTATGTAGCTGATTCACTAAAGCTCCCTCCAGCCTCACCAGTCCCTATGTCATTCTATGTAGCTAATTCACTAAAGCTCTCTCCAGCCTCACCTGTCCCTATGTTATTCTATGTAACTGATTCACTAAAGCTCTCTCCAGCCTCACCAGTTCCTATGTTATGCTATGCAGCGGATTCACTAAACCTCCCTCCAGCCTCACCAGTCCCTATGTTATTCTATACAGTTTATTCACAAGACATCTATGAAACTAGCCTAATGTCTAACTAATTAGACTGTCATGTGCTGTAACTGTAAATGCAGTATAAAATCATATTTTTTCAATGCTCTTATGTTTAACAGAGGAACATTCCGGAGCTGTGTGGTTGAAACATGCCGTACCTATAATCTTCACTTTAATCCGCAAATACCTCAGCGATGGACAGCTAGTGGAATCAGCGTGTTCCTGCCTCTGGATACTGTGCCTGAAAGGTAAGTGATGCCGAGACTGGAAGTGAGAATTGTAAACATCTACTTTACACAGCAACTAGATACCAAACACATAGCATACAATACATAAAGATCTGCTACATACTGTAGGGCTAATTAGGCTGCAAGTATCTAATTTCTATATCTGCATAACAACATATTATATCTGAATAGACCGTCAGTATAAGGTAACAACACTTAAAGGGACGGTAAACAGCATGACATTTTTATATAATCTAATGTTTAGTTATACACAGTAAAACTTACATAATTATTATTTTGCCTTTATTTAATTTAGCACTAGAAAACTGTGGATTTACTAATTCTCAGAGCTGGAAATGCACTCTTCAGATTTATCAAGATCAACCCTGCTACATATCTATAACTAATTTGCTTTAAAGGGACAGTAATGTCAAAATTAAATTGATTGGATAGAGCATGACATTTTAAACAACTTTCCAATTTACTTCAATTCCAGGTGAGCTAAGGAGTGTGCACGCATCTTTAGCCACCTGGCAGCAGTTTATAGCAATGTTATACATAGTTTCAATCACTGCGTTCATAGAAGCGCACACGCTCCTAAGCTCCTATCAGTTTACCTAGGTTTTCTCAAAACAAAATATATCAAGGAGCATCAATCACATTTAATAAAAGAAGTAAATTGGAAAGTTGCTTAAAACGGTTGATATCTTATTTTATAGCAGGAGTTTTCAAACCTGTGCTCAGGCCTCCCTAACAGGCCAGATTGTCAGGATTACCTTGGATGAGATCAGGTTAACCTCTTCATGCTAGGTTTGAAAAAGAAAATCACACGATCATCGATGTGATTACATGATTTCAAGGCTGGGATTCCTGATTTCATCAAGCCATATAAGGTAGGACGTTCCATGCCGTACTAATGGCGTTAAAGTCCAGCACGGTTAGGGCAGCATGGAAAGTACTAATGGCGTGAAAGGATTAATAACCTTGTTTACTAATCACCTGATCTCTAGTTCAGATACCCTGAAAATCTGCCCTGTTGGGAAGGACTGAGGACAGGTTTGAAACCCCTTGTTTTATAGTAAGACAAAATAAATCCCACTGAAAAAGGAACCGCACACGTTACTAATGTTAGTTTGCAAATAACTTTATAGAAATATAAATGAACATACAATAAAACTGCAATAAAATAACAAAAGTAACATAAAAATGCTTGCACTGAGTAAAACCTATATGACACCGGTGCTGATAGCACAAAGCAGTCTGGGTATTTTCCAGTTGAAATAAATGATTATTTTATATACAATAAATAAATGTACAATTACAGATATGGTGCACAGAAATATATGTGATCATCAGCAAATACATTTTTCAGTTTACATGTTTAACGTATTATTCTCTGACCTGCAGGGTGTGTGGAGGAGAAGCAAATTGAATCAGTAATTTGGGTTCTTCTGGATTCTCTCCAATCTCATCCAGATGGGCAAATTCTGGTTAAAAATGCCTGTCTGGCCCTAAGCAGCCTAATCAGAGCGTCAGGTATAACGACACTGTATTATTGTCTTAAAGGGACGTAGATCTCAGTCTTTTTATATTCACATAAAAGATCAAGTTACTCTATGCACCTCACACATTTCTTTAATGGACCAGCTGTTTAGAATAAACTATGGACTAGTGAAGCTGGAAAGGCTGGTGAAATTGTTGAGAGCTTTAGTGAATTAGCTACATAAACTAACATATGGACTGGTGAGGCTGGAGGGAGCTTTAGTGAATCAGCTACATAGAATAACATAGGGACTTGTGAGGCAGGAGGGAGCTTTAGTGAATCAGCTACATAGAATAACATAGGGACTGGTGAGGCAGGAGGGAGCTTTAGTGAATCAGCTACATAGAATGACATAGGGACAGGTGAGGCTGGAGGGAGCTTTAGTGAATCAGCTACATAGAATAACATAGGGACAGGTGAAGCTGGAGGAGATTTAGTGAATCAGCTACATAGAATAACATAGGGACAGGTGAGGCTGGAGGGAGCTTTAGTGAATCAGCTACATAGAATAACATATGGACTGGTGAGGCTGGAGGGAGCTTTAGTGAATCAGCTACATAGAATAACATAGGGACTTGTGAGGCAGGAGGGAGCTTTAGTGAATCAGCTACATAGAATAACATAGGGACTGGTGAGGCAGGAGGGAGCTTTAGTGAATCAGCTACATAGAATGACATAGGGACAGGTGAGGCTGGAGGGAGCTTTAGTGAATCAGCTACATAGAATAACATAGGGACAGGTGAGGCTGGAGGGAGCTTTAGTGAATCGGCTACATAGAATAACATAGGGACTTGTGAGGCAGGAGGGAGCTTTAGTGAATCAGCTACATAGAATAACATAGGGACTGGTGAGGCAGGAGGGAGCTTTAGTGAATCAGCTACATAGAATGACATAGGGACAGGTGAGGCTGGAGGGAGCTTTAGTGAATCAGCTACATAGAATAACATAGGGACAGGTGAGGCTGGAGAGAGCTTTAGTGAATCAGCTACATAGAATAACATAGGGACTGGTGAGGCAGGAGGGAGCTTTAATGAATCTGCTACATAGAATAACATAGGGACTGGTGAGGCTGGAGGGGGCTTTAGTGAATCAGCTACATAGAATAACATAGGGACAGGTGAGGCTGGATAGAGCTTTAGTGAATCAGCTACATAGAATAACATAGGGACAGGTGAGGCTGGAGAGAGCTTTAGTGAATCAGCTACATAGAATAACATAGGGACAGGTGAGGCTGGAGAGAGCTTTAGTGAATCAGCTGCATAGAATAACATAGGGACAGGTGAGGCTGGAGGGAGCTTTAGTGAATCAGCTACATAGAATAACATAGGGACTGGTGAGGCTGGAGGGAGCTTTAGTGAATCAGCTACATAGAATAACATAGGGACTGGTGAGGCTGGAGAGAGCTTTAGTGAATCAGCTGCATAGAATAACATAGGGACTGGTGAGGCTGGAGAGAGCTTTAGTGAATCAGCTACATAGAATAACATAGGGACAGGTGAGGCTGGAGAGAGCTTTAGTGAATCAGCTGCATAGAATAACATAGGGACTGGTGAGGCTGGAGAGAGCTTTAGTGAATCAGCTACATAGAATAACATAGGGACTGGTGAGGCTTGAGGAAGCTTTAGTGAATCAGCTACATAGAATAACATAGGGACAGGTGAGGCTGGAGAGAGCTTTAGTGAATCAGCTACATAGAATAACATAGGGACTGGTGAGGCTGGAGGGAGCTTTAGTGAATCAGCTACATAGAATAACATAGGGACAGGTGAGGCTGGAGAGAGCTTTAGTGAATCCGCTACATAGAATAACATAGGGACTGGTGAGGCTGGAGAGAGCTTTAGTGAATCAGCTACATAGAATAACATAGGGACTGGTGAGGCTGGGGGGAGCTTTAGTGAATCAGCTACATAGAATAACATAGGGACAGGTGAGGCTCGAGAAGCTTTAGTGAATCAGCTACATAGAATAACATAGGGACAGGTAAGGCTGGAGAGAGCTTTAGTGAATCAGCTACATAGAATAACATAGGGACAGGTGAGGCTGGAGGGAGCTTTAGTGAATCAGTTACATAGAATAACATAGGGACAGGTAAGGCTGGAGAGAGCTTTAGTGAATCAGCTACATAGAATAGCATAGGGACAGGTGAGGCTGGAGGAAGTTTTAGTGAATCAGCTACATAGAATAACATAGGGACAGGTGAGGCTGGAGGGAGCTTTAGTGAATCAGCTACATAGAATAACATAGGGACAGGTGAGGCTGGAGGGAGCTTTAGTGAATCAGCTACATAGAATAACATAGGGACTGGTGAGGCTGGAGGGAGCTTTAGTGAATCAGCTACATAGAATAACATAGGGACAGGTGAGGCTAGAGGGAGCTTTAGTGAATCAGCTACATAGAATAACATAGGGACAGGTGAGGCTGGAGGGAGCTTTAGTGAATCAGCTACATAGAATAACATAGGGACAGGTGAGGCTGGAGGGAACTTTAGTGAATCAGTTACATAGAATAACATAGGGACTGGTGAGGCTGGAGGAAGCTTTAGTGAATCAGGTACATAGAATAACATAGGGTCTGGTGAGGCTGGAGAGAGCTTTAGTGAATCAGCTACATAGAATAACATAGGGACTGGTGAGGCTGGAGAGAGCTTTAGTGAATCAGCTACATAGAATAACATAGGGACTGGTGAGGCTGGAGAGAGCTTTAGTGAATTAGCTACATAGAATAACATAGGGACAGGTGAGGCTGGAGAGAGCTTTAGTGAATCAGCTACATAGAATAACATAGGGACTGGTGAGGCTGGAGAGAGCTTTAGTGAATCAGCTACATAGAATAACATAGGGACTGGTGAGGCTGGAGGGAGCTTTAGTGAATCAGCTACATAGAATAACATAGGGACTGGTGAGGCTGGAGGGAGCTTTAGTGAATCAGCTACATAGAATAACATAGGGACAGGTGAGGCTGGAGAGAGCTTTAGTGAATCAGTTATATAGAATAACATAGGGACTGGTGAGGCTGGAGGAGCTTTAGTGAATCAGATACATAGAATAACATAGGGGCAGGTGAGGCTGGAGGGAGCTTTAGTGAATCAGCTACATAGAATAACATAGGGACAGGTGAGGCTGGAGAGAGCTTTAGTGAATCAGTTATATAGAATAACATAGGGACTGGTGAGGCTGGAGGAGCTTTAGTGAATCAGCTACATAGAATAACATAGGGACAGGTGAGGCTGGAGAGAGCTTTAGTGAATTAGTTACCTAGAATAACATAGGGACTGGTGAGGCTGGAGGGAGCTTTAGTGAATCAGCTACATAGAATAACATAGGGACAGGTGAGGCTGGAGAGAGCTTTAGTGAATCAGTTATATAGAATAACATAGGGACTGGTGAGGCTGGAGGAGCTTTAGTGAATCAGATACATAGAATAACATAGGGACAGGTGAGGCTGGAGGGAGCTTTAGTGAATCAGCTACATAGAATAACATAGGGACAGGTGAGGCTGGAGAGAGCTTTAGTGAATCAGCTACATAGAATAACATAGGGACAGGTGAGGCTGGAGGGAGCTTTAGTGAATCAGTTACATAGAATAACATAGGGACAGGTGAGGCTGGAGAGAGCTTTAGTGAATCAGCTACATAGAATAACATAGGGACAGGTGAGGCTGGAGGGAGCTTTAGTGAATCAGCTACATAGAATAACATAGGGACAGGTGAGGCTGGAGAGAGCTTTAGTGAATCAGCTACATAGAATAACATAGGGACTGGTGAGGCTGGAGAGAGCTTAAGTGAATCAGTTACATAGAATGACATAGGGACAGGTGAGGCTGGAGGGAGCTTTAGTGAATCAGCTGCAGATAATAACATAGGGACAGGTGAGGCTGGAGAGAGCTTTAGTGAATCAGCTGCAGATAATAAAATAGGGACAGGTGAGGCTTGAGGGGGCTTTAGTCTGGAAAGTAGTAGCTCTCCTCATAATACAATGTTGTGTGTTTGTATATAATTATTTTTTCTAACTCTGCCTTTGCCCCAGAGTTGGCAGCATTTCGGCTTCTGGTGCCAGTGGATGAGAAGAGCGGCCTTTCTATAGTTAAAGATCTCTGTGTGCTGCACTCTGATGACCCTGAGGTTGTGGAGAACATCTGTCTGCTGTTTAATGAAATGGCTCATTATGGTAAAAACAAAACTTATTATTTAGACAGATGACAAAGTTCTGCTTGCAAAACAAAACCCTGAGAGCTGAGGAAATATAAACACTCATTGCATTTATTCCAATGAGACATATTCTCTGTAGAGCTGAAACTCCTACCAGCCCATACTTTTATTATATAAGAACATTTTAAATATGCCAAATCTATATTTTCACGTGCGATCTAATAACCTGTACGTGTTCTGCAGCACAAGCATTTGCCCCTTACACAATGCCATATAATTTACTGATCTAAAAATCCAATATAAAACCTTTTAAACACTTACGTAGAGCCTCCCAGTCTAGCACTGTAGATGAGATTAGGCTGCGACACCCACTGAAGGGGGCTGGGAAATCACTCCCCCTCCCCTGCATATGAAAAGCCTTGTTAGACAAACAGGAGCAAGCAGGAGTCTGTAGACATCAGTATACAAATAATTTAGGGCTTGGTTAGAAGTTTAAAAATCAGCACAATGTTATTTAACCCCTTAATGACCACAGCACTTTTCCATTTTCTGTCCGTTTGGGACCAAGGCTATTTTTACATTTTTGAGGTGTTTGTGTTTAGCTGTAATTTTCCTCTTACTCATTTACTGTACCCACACATATTATATACAGTTTTTCTCGCCATTAAATGGACTTTCTAAAGATACCATTATTTTCATCATATCTTATAATTTACTATAAAAAAAATTATAAAATATGAGGAAAAAATGGAAAAAAACACACTTTTTCTAACTTTGACCCCCAAAATCTGTTACACATCTACAACCACAAAAAAACACCCATGCTAAATAGTTTCTAAATTTTGTCCTGAATTTAGAAATACCCAATGTTAACATGTTCTTTGCTTTTTTTGTAAACTATAGGGCCATAAATACAAGTAGCACTTTGCTATTTCCAAACCATTTCTTTTCAAAATTAGCGCTAGTTACATTGGAACACTGATATCTGTCAGGAATCTCTGAATATCCATTGACATGTATATATTTTTTTTTAGTAGACAACCCAAAGTATTGATCTAGGCCCATTTTGGTATATTTCATGCCATTATTTTACCGCCAAATGCAATCAAATACAAAAAATCGTTCACTTTTCACAAATTTTTTCACAAACTTTTGGTTTCTAACTTAAATTATTTACAAACAGCTTGTGCAATTATGGCATAAATTGTTGTAAATTCTTATCTGGGATCCCCTTTGTTCAGAAATAGCAGACATATATGACTTTGGCGTTGCTTTTTGGTAATTAGAAGGCCGCTAAATGCCACTGCGCACCACACGTGTATTATGCCCAGCAGTGAAGGGGTTAATTAGGGAGCATGTAGGGAGCTTTTTGGGATAGTTTTAGCTTTAGTGTAGTGTAGTAGACAACCCCAAGTATTGATCTAGGCCAATTTTGGTATATTTTATGCCACCATTTCACCGCCAAATGCGATCAAATTAAAAAAAAAGTTAAATTTTTCTCAATTTTAGGTTTCTCACTGAAATTATTTACAAACAGCTTGTGCAATTATGGCACAAATGGTTGTAAATGCTTCTCTGGGATCCCCTTTGTTCAGAAATAGCAGACATATATGACTTTGGCGTTGCTTTTTGGTAATTAGAAGGCCTCTAAATGCCGCTGCGCATCACACGTGTATTATGGCTAGCAGTGAAGGGGTTAATTATGTAGCTTGTAGGGAGCTTGCAGGGTTAATTTTATCTTTAGTGTAGAGCTCAGCCTCCCACCTGAAACATCAGACCCCCTGATCCCTCCCAAACAGCTCTCTTCCCTCCCCCACCCCACAATTGTCCCCACCATCTTAAGTACTGGCAGAAACTCTGCCAGTACTAAAATAAAAGGTATTTGGCCATTTTTAAAAAAAAAAAAAAAGAAGCATATTTACATATGCTGATGTGTATGATCCCCCCTTAGACCCCAACCTCACTGATCCCCCACCTAACAGCTCTCTAACCCTTCCCCTCTGCCTTAATGGGCGCCATCTTGGGTACTGGCAGCTGTCTGCCAGTACCCAGTTTTGCAAAAAAAGTGTCATTTTATTAAAAAAAAAAAGCAATTTTCTGTAGTGTAGCTTTCCCCCCCACCAAGACCAACCCCCCACCCCTTCCAGATCCCTGAGATTATATTTTTTAAAGTTTAAACTTCATTTTTTTTAATACTTTTTACTAAGTTTTTCTGTAGTGTAGCGGTTCCCACCCGCTCCCGCCCCGTGCACTCGCCCGCCCTCCAACCCCCGTGCACGCGCGCGCTCCCGTGCGCGCCCCCGTGGGTCCCGCCCCCGATCCCGCCCTCCTCCACTCCATACACAACATCGATGGCCGCCCACCCGCCTCCCACGTAAGCTCCCACCCACCAACGATACCGGCCATCGATGTCCGGTGCAGAGAGGGCCACAGAGTGGCTCTCTCTGCATCGGATGGCCAAGGGGGGTTATTGCAGGATGCCTCCATATCGAGGCATCACTGCAATAACCGGAAAGCAGCTGGAAGCGAGCAGGATCGCTTCCAGCTGCTTTCCAGACCAAGGACGTACGCCACACGTCCTCGGTCATTAAGTGTATTTTTTTAGAGGACGTGTGGCATACGTCCTTGGTCGTTAAGGGGTTAATAATAAGCAAAACTATACTTTGTTACAAAAACACTCCCAGATGGGCTATATAAATAGTTCTACAAAACATTTATGCAAAGAAACATCTAGTGTACATTGTCCCTTTAAAGTGACCCATATCCCTTTTCTATCTTATATTAAACACCTGTGATTTCCCTGAGCACTTCAACTGGACTATTCTATTTCAACTCTACAGCTGTTAGTGACATCAAAAACCTTCACAGACTTTAAAATGTCATTGTAAATTTAAGTTATCGTCTTATAACTATATAAAAAACATTTTTTTCAGATATATGCTCTACACTAAATATTGGCCATATAATGAATATGATGGTTATAAAAGTACATCCAACAGCCAATCAAGCTTGCACAATTAGGTAGATCATAAGCATATTCATTTTGATTGGCTTATGTGATCAAGAAGGGAAAAAAAAAAGGTTTGACAAGCAGGGGTGTGACACAATGGTTGTGTAATAAGCTAAGAGGACAATACACCCACCCACAGCTAGTTTGTAAGGTTTTATCTATATATACTTTTTATATAAAATGTGGAAAACAAAGTTACAAAAATACATCTTTTCATATTAAACTGAATATGACTGTGCCAACACATACCAGATGCACACTCCCTTGCAAGTCCTGGGAGTAAGGGGCCAATTTATCAATGTCTGTCCGACATGATACGCGGTCGGCATTTAACATGGCACAAGCAGTTCACCAGAACTGCTTGTGCAATGCCGCTAGCAGGGGGTGTCTATCAGTCAGATCGTATAGGATCGGAACCTCAGAGGCAGCCGACCAGTTATGGAGCAGCGGTCTTAAGACCACTGCTTCGTAACTGCTGTTTCCAGTGAGCCTAAAGGCTTGCGCGGAAACGGGCATCAAGCTCCATTCTGAGCTTGATAATTCGGCCCCAAAGTCTCTTTACAATGAGGTGTGAATACTGAGGACATTTTAAGGTAAAATCGCTTCCTTTTTACATAGAGATGTTCAGGTTTACAGCTATGCTGCATCAGTTTCAAGTGCTTCAGCATTTGGGTATCATGGCCCTTTAAACATGATTTGGCACAGCTTGTGAATATAAAACAAATTTGTATGTTATATGATAAAGTGGCCACCGAAAGAAAAAAAAGGCAACAAGAATTTACCATAAATTATCTTCAGCCCTACAAAAGTTTATGAGAATTTGTGCTTTAAATAAGTGACAAATATATATAACAAAGGCAGTCAGTTAAAGGGACATGAAACCCCAAATTATTCTTTCATGATTTAGACAGAGAATACAATTTTAAACAACTTTTACATTTACTTCTATTATCTAATTTGCTTCATTATTCAGATATCCTTTGTTGAAGAAATAGCAATGTACATGGGTGAGCCAATCACACAAGGCATCTATGTGCAGCCACCAATCAGCAGCTACTGAGACTATTTAGATATGAATTTCAACAAAGGATATCAAGAGAATGAAGTACATTAGATAATACAAGTAAATTGCAAAATTGTTTAAAATTGTATGTTCTTTCTAAATCATGAAATATTTTTTTTTGGGTTTCATGACCCTTTAAGTAGTAGTAATCCTTTCTTCCATAGAGGACTGCAGAGCAGAGATGCTGTTGCAACACTTGGAGCTGTTCTTGCAGGATATCAAAGACAAATATGCATCTACAGAGGTAAGAACGATCCGAGGCGCAGGGATCCTTGTATTTACAGTGAAAGCCCTCGTGTAGTTATGTAATTTATTATGCTATGAGAAGTGTTTTATTTAACGTAACGAAGAGCGAATTAGCGGGATAAGCTTTGGATAAACACATTGTGATTATTTTAGCCCACAGTGTAGCAGTGAAGTTAATTCACAATATCCTGCTCCTAAACTCACAGGACAGTAATAGAAATATGTTCTTTTAATATAGTTTAAAATAAGGAACTGTAATAAAATATATAATATATAGTATACTGAGCTCATTCTATTCCACTAATAAATTATATAATATATAGTATACTGAGCTCATTCTATTCCGCGAATAAAATATATAATAAATAGTATACTGAGCTCATTCTATTCCGCGAATAAAATATATAATATATAGTATACTGAGCTTATTCTATTCCGCTAATAAAATATATAATATATAGTATACTGAGCTTATTCTATTCCACTAATATATAATAAATAGTATACTGAGCTCATTCTATTCCGCGAATAAAATATATAATATATAGTATACTGAGCTCATTCTATTCTGCTAATAACATATATAATATATAGTATACTGAGCTCATTCTATTCCGCTAATAAAATATATAATATATAGTATACTGAGCTTATTCTATTCCGCTAATAAAATATATAATATATAGTATACTGAGCTTATTCTATTCCACTAATATATAATATATAGTATACTGAGCTCATTCTATTCCACTAATAAAATATATAATATATAGTATACTGAGCTCATTCTATTCCGCTAATAAAATATATAATATATAGTATACTGAGCTCATTCTATTCCACTAATATATAATACATAGTATACTGAGCTCATTCTATTCCGCTAATAACATATATAGTATATAGTATACTGAGCTCATTCTATTCCGCTAATAACATATATAGTATATAGTATACTGAGCTCATTCTATTCCGCTAATAACATATATAATATATAGTATACTGAGCTCATTCTATTCCGCTAATAACATATATAATATATAGTATACTGAGCTCATTCTATTCCGCTAATAAAATATATAATATATAGTATACTGAGCTCATTCTATTCCGCTAATAAAATATATAATATATAGTATACTGAGCTTATTCTATTCCACTAATATATAATATACTGAGCTCATTCTATTCCGCTAATAAAATATATAATATATAGTATACTGAGCTCATTCTATTCCACTAATAACATATATACTATATAGTATACTGAGCTCATTCTATTCCACTAATATATAATAAATAGTATACTGAGCTTATTCTATTCCACTAATATATAATAAATAGTATACTGAGCTCATTCTATTCCGCAAATAAAATATATAATATATAGTATACTGAGCTCATTCTATTCCGCTAATAAAATATATAGTATACTGAGCTCATTCTATTCCGCTAATAAAATATATAGTATACTGAGCTCATTCTATTCCGCTAATAAAATATATAGTATACTGAGCTCATTCTATTCCGCTAATAACATATATAATATATAGTATACTGAGCTCATTCTATTCCGCTAATAACATATATAATATATAGTATACTGAGCTCATTCTATTCCGCTAATAACATATATAATATATAGTATACTGAGCTCATTCTATTCCGCTAATAACATATATAATATATAGTATACTGAGCTCAATCTATTCCGCTAATAACATATATAATATATAGTATACTGAGCTCATTCTATTCCGCGAATAAAATATATAATATATAGTATACTGAGCTCATTCTATTCCGCTAATAAAATATATAATATATAGTTTACTGAGCTCATTCTATTCCGCTAATAAAATATATAATATATAGTATACTGAGCTTATTCTATTCCACTAATATATAATATATAGTATACTGAGCTCATTCTATTCCGCTAATAAAATATATAATATATAGTATACTGAGCTTATTCTATTCCGCTAATAACATATATAATATATAGTATACTGAGCTCATTCTATTCCGCTAATAACATATATACTATATAGTATACTGAGCTCATTCTACTCCGCTAATAACATATATAATATATAGTATACTGAGCTCATTCTATTCCGCTAATAACATATATAGTATATAGTATACTGAGCTCATTCTATTCCGCTAACATATATAATATATAGTATACTGAGCTCATTCTATTCCGCTAATAACATATATAATATATAGTATACTGAGCTCATTCTATTCCGCTAATAAAATATATAATATATAGTATACTGAGCTCATTCTATTCCGCTAATAAAATATATAATATATAGTATACTGAGCTTATTCTATTCCACTAATATATAATATACTGAGCTCATTCTATTCCGCTAATAAAATATATAATATATAGTATACTGAGCTCATTCTATTCCGCTAATAAAATATATAATATACTGAGCTCATTCTATTCCGCTAATAACATATATAATATATAGTATACTGAGCTCATTCTATTCCGCTAATAACATATATAATATATAGTATACTGAGCTCATTCTATTCCGCTAATAACATATATAATATATAGTATACTGAGCTCATTCTATTCTGCTAATAACATATATAATATATAGTATACTGAGCTCAATCTATTCCGCTAATAACATATATAATATATAGTATACTGAGCTCATTCTATTCCGCTAATAAAATATATAATATATAGTATACTGAGCTCATTCTATTCCGCTAATATATAATATATAGTATACTGAGCTCATTCTATTCCGCGAATAAAATATATAATATATAGTATACTGAGCTTATTCTATTCCACTAATAAAATATATAATATATAGTATACTGAGCTTATTCTATTCCACTAATATATAATATATAGTATACTGAGCTCATTCTATTCCGCTAATAAAATATATAATATATAGTATACTGAGCTCATTCTATTCCGCTAATAAAATATATAATATATAGTATACTGAGCTCATTCTATTCCGCTAATAAAATATATAATATATAGTATACTGAGCTCATTCTATTCCGCTAATAAAATATTAAGAAAAGTACAAGTGCTTCAATCTCTTGGTATCCTTTGCTGAAGAGTCAGTAATCCACTGCTAAGAGCTAGCTGATCACATCAGGTTAGCCAATGAGAAGAGGGATATATGTGCAGCCACCAATCAGCAGCTAGTGATCAGTACTGCATTGCTGCTCCTGAGTCTACCTATGTATGTTTTTCAACATAAGACACCAAGAGAACAAAGTACATTAGATAATAAAATTGCATGTTCTGTCTGAATTGTGAACAATTGCTGAGTTTACTGTCCCTTTACACAGCGGAAGCTCCTACTGTACAATTAACAAACAGCTTTTCCAAAAGCTCCCAATTCTCTTATACAAATTGTGATTTCACCATTTATCATTGTGCAGATAAAGCAAATCAGTGCTCCCCATGTTGGTCGGTATTAGCAATGACAATCCTTTTCCTTTTAATGCAGGAGATAGTTACGCTTGTACAAGACACACTTTCTAAACTGGAAAAATAAGGTAACAGTTTCTCAATCTCTCTCTTTACAAAGATGGTTAACTGGTTACTATACAGTAAAGTGCAGCTATTGTGCTAATAATAATATGTCTGCGCTAAGTAATCTATCAGATCAGCAAACGGAAGTAACGTTCCGTCAGCTGTCTGACCAAAAATACTCACCGCGCATGCGCTCCCCTGCTTAATCACATTCTAATAAATAAAAACAGAGAAGCGCTCAACCTTGGAACGAACAACAGCATAATAGCTTGTTCTATGGCTAGTTACCACCCAAGAAGCAGCCTCATTTTGCTCAACATTTCAAATCCTGCACGTCACAAATTACTATTTACCCATACAATTCTTGGACGCTGTTTAAAGCACACTAACAATATAGCCATCAGATTGTTGGACACTTTTTAGAGCACATGCGCAAAATACTAACATGTTTACAAGCACATATATATATATATATTCAACCTGCCACATACTGCAGCTACTGAGCATGATTTTTTTTTATTATAAATGACATTATATTCATATATATATATATATATATTATTTGCACTTTGAAACACGGGCATTTATAAACGTCTTTACATGCAGTTTGTGGAATGTATGGACTCATGTGTCAGACTATTGTTAGCCAATTAACAATTTGGTATTTTTGGTCAGAAAGATGATGGAACGTCACGTTTGATGATCTGATATGTTTGCTAATCTGAAAGAACACTGTCACTTGTTCAGATCCTATTTCATTGTAAACGTAAGAGAAATAGTGATTGATTTAACTGTATACTGTCAGATTCCACCTTACATATGAGTGTAGATGCTTTGTACTCTAACAGGAAGTGAGACGGAGGACAGTAAGACAGGTTGATTATTTTGTTTTTTTCCCAATTAGGGATTTCGGTTTCACCATCTGTTGGCTGAGAAGACGGTTTCGATACATTCCAGGGTCAGATGAGAAATTATTAGAACCAGCAAAAGTTTTATAATGAATAAACCAAACACAAGATGGTGATATACATATGTTACACAATCCTCTGGTGAAGATTTCACCCTTGATCAGACGTGTTAGCAGATATACAGAAGCACTGAAATACAAGTATTTGTATACTCTATGAACTACCGTATGAACGTATAGACTGTGTAGCTGTATAGTATTGAATGAAGCACAATAGTGACCTGATTTTATATTCCATGTGCGCAATATACCTCATACATTTAAGGTTAATTCTAGTGAGTTATATACACTTGTACTAACAGCAACTCATTTTCAATAAATTACTGCACTGTATATTGTTTCTGCTTTTATTACTTTGTCCTTATATTTTACTGAGGAAAAAAAAAACAGACATTAAAAGGTAGTAAATTAAAACCCCAAATATTATTTTATGATTCAGATAGACCATAACATTTTAAACATTTTTCCAATTGACTTTTATTATCAAATTCTTTTTGTATCTTTAGTTGAAGGAGCAGCAGTGCCCTACTGGGAGCTAGCTGTACACAAAGAGTGAGCCAATGACAAGAAGCATATATGTGTAGCCACCAATCAGCAGCTAGCTTCCCAGTAGAGATTTGCTGCTCCTGAGCAGCATGCTTTTCAACAAATGATAAAAAAACTAAGCAAATTAGATAATAGAAGTAAATTGGGAAGTTGATTAAAATGACACGTTAGTGTTTGTCTGTTTAAGAGAACGTTTGTATATACTGCAGGGCACGGAAGGAAATACTCCTACAGACCTGGGGACTTTCTACCCCTCATAATGTCTTACTGAGACTGCACAATGTAAGTATAACCCCAAGAGGGGGGATAAACGCACATTTATAAGCAATTTGTTGAGCTACCAAAATCCAAGAGCCCATATGTACCCAAGCACCCCTGAAATGAGGCATACATACTTCTACAGGAATGGACAGACATACCACCATTGAGGAAGCAGATTTCCCTTGACCTCTTTCTTTCATTGACAAATGCACAAAATATCTAGTAGATGCACTTCTGGTTGATGAAACTGTTTAAAGTAGATTGACAGTGAATGCCACAGTCTAAAGAAGAGTCTGTCATATATAAAACAAAATGATATAGTGGTTAAATCTGATTTAAAAGGTAAGGAAGAAGTTGTGAGCCTTCTATTTAATGAGACATTGAGTATCCGCTATTAAATTAGTTTCAGATTGTGCAGTTTGGATCACTCATTTCCTGTTCATTTAAAATAAAAATTCTAATAGCTAAAGGGAACTTACTAATAGATTTTTTTGTTGATAGTTTGTGTCTTTAGCTACTAAATAAATTTGGCAATTTCAGGAAGCATGTAAATACATATGCATTCTCCAATCAGGTTGTTCAATATCTCAGGGAAACAAAGCATAAAAATATACTGGGTAAAATTCCGCTGAACCACTGGAATTCAAGACCAACTTTAAGTTATATTTTTACTGTGTTTAATGAGGCACTGGACAGATTTGCATCTGGCTGAACATATACAGCAATAGGACTAATAATCATAAAACTGTTTATTTTAAAAAAAAGAACTCTGGAAGGTTAAGGAATAAAGAAAGTGCCCTTATGCACCATTATGTCGATGTTTAGCGAGTGTGCATAATGTTAACACTTTCATTGGAATATGTGAACTGTTTTTAAACAAAGTGAGTTGTTTCCTAGATGTCTCACACCTGCAGGTTGTCCACTACTAAGGAGTCATTTTACTCAGTGTACACCGCAAAGTTCTGTGCAAGAGCTGCGTGACCCCAGGACACTGAGCGTACAGCAATAGCTCACATGTGATGCTGTATACCGTTTGTCCCTGAGCGTTAACAATTAGACAGGGCTTGACGAATCACCAAAATTACAGAGCCATGGCTCCTAAAACTCTACTTCCGGTTCCTCTCTTATTGGATTCATCTTTACACGTTGCCATATAAAGCTATTTAGCCAGTTCTGTAGTGTTCTGGGTGGTTCCTGATAAAATGTGTCAACTCCTGCAACAAGGCATCAATCTGTAATTCCAGTCCTGGGACAAAATATCACAACGGGGCAGCTTTGGGGGCTGAGTTTTGTGAAGGTGCTGGATTATCTTGCTGGGCAATGGGCTTCTTATTGTATTTTGCTTTGATTGCCTTTTCCCACTCCTTCTTCTCCATCGTGTATAAGCGCATGGCGGCCTGAGCGTCTTGGATCTGTGCAAAAAAGAAAAGAAAAAGATAATTATGTACACAGCAAAAATGAAGCACTATAATCAGAAATAAACAGCTGTATACAGCAGGCAATGTCACATCCTGTAGTGATATTAAGCAATATGTGCCTCGTATAAAACATTTACAAAAATACTAACAGCATCAACTGATCATGCGTTGTACTCACGGAGACACCGCTTCAATTTCTTGTCCAGGTACGAAAAAAAACTCAGTTATGGACCCACTAAGTCTGTTGCTCAAAAAGGAAATTTATGCTTACCTGATAAATTTATTTATTTTACGATATGACGAGTCTACGGATTTCATCCTTACTTATGGGATTACGCCTCCTGGTCAGCAGGAGGAGGCAAAGAGCACCACAGCAGAGCTGTATAAATAGCTCCTCCCTTCCCTCCCACTCCAGTCATTCGACCGAAGTTAGGAAGAGAAAGGAAAAGCCAAAGGTGCAGAGGTGACTGAAGTGTAACAAAAAACAAGTAAATAAGTGTCTAAGAAATGACAGGGTGGGCCGTGGACTCGTCATATCGTAAAAGAAATAAATTTATCAGGTAAGCATAAATTTCCTTTTCTTTTACAAGATATGACGAGTCCACGGATTTCATCCTTACTTATCGGATACAATACCAAAGCTATAGGACACGGATGAAAGGGGGGGACAAGACAGGAACCTAAACGGAAGGCACCACCACTTGAAGAACCTTTCTCTTCCTAACTTCGGTCGAATGACTGGAGTGGGAGGGAAGGGAGGAGCTATATATACAGCTCTGCTGTGGTGCTCTTTGCCACTTCCTGCTGACCAGGAGGCGTAATCCCATAAGTAATGATGAAATCCGTGGACTCGTCATATCTTGTAAAAGAAAGAAGTTACAACAGTGAGTTCTTCTGGTACAATTTTAAAGGGTCACTGAAGTCAAAAAGTTTCTTGATTGAGATAAAGCAGCAATTTAAAAAAAACAAACTTCAATATACTCCCATTATCAAAACGTGCACATTCTTTTTATATACACACTTGTTGAGGCTCCAGCTCTTACTGAGCATGTACTAAAGTGCACAGAATATACGTATATGCACTTTGTGATTGGTTGATTGCTGTCACATGATACAGGGGGAGCAAAAAGTGGATTCACTTTGAAATTTGCCAGAAAATATTCTACTGCTCATTTAAAGTAAGTGCTATTGTATTGTCTTTTTATGGTGTGTTTGTAAATGATTCAGTTCTGCTGTATTTAAAGAAAACCAGATAAATCTAACAGCTAAATTCAGTGTATATATATAGCATTGTCTGAAACAGGAAATATAGAATATATAAGGGTAAAATACTCACCGAGCAGTGTTCACCTTTCTGCACCTTCACATTAAGGATTTTCTCACACAGCAGTTTAAGGGACGGACGCCCAGACTGCAGAATACAGGAGATTTGATATAAATAGGTGCTGATGTTTTCTTATATTGTCTTGCACACTCTCTCACGCTGCCATACACATCATACAACGATCACTTTATACATAGTAACACTTTCTTTGAGAGATTTGATATAAATAGGTGCTGATGTTTTCTTATATTGTCTTGCACACTCTCTCACGCTGCCATACACATCACACAACGATCACTTTATACATAATAACATTTTCTTTGAGAGATTTGATATAAATAGGTGCTGATGTTTTCTTATATTGTCTTGCACACTCTCTCACGCTGCCATACACATCACACAACGATCACTTTATACATAATAACATTTTCTTTGAGAGATTTGATATAAATAGGTGCTGATGTTTTCTTATATTGTCTTGCACACTCTCTCACGCTGCCATACACATCACACAACGATCACTTTATACATAGTAACATTTTCTTTGAGAGATTTGATATAAATAGGTGCTGATGTTTTCTTATATTGTCTTGCACACTCTCTCACGCTGCCACACACATCACACAACGATCACTTTATACATAACATTTTCTTTGAGAGATTTGATATAAATAGGTGCTGATGTTTTCTTATATTGTCTTGCACACTCTCTCACGCTGCCACACACATCACACAACGATCACTTTATACATAGTAACATTTTCTTTGAGAGATTTGATATAAATAGGTGCTGATGTTTTCTTATATTGTCTTGCACACTCACTCACGCTGCCATACACATCACACAACGATCACTTTATACATAATAACATTTTCTTTGAGAGATTTGATATAAATAGGTGCTGATGTTTTCTTATATTGTCTTGCACACTCTCTCACGCTGCCACACACATCACACAACGATCACTTTATACATAGTAACATTTTCTTTGAGAGATTTGATATAAATAGGTGCTGATGTTTTCTTATATTGTCTTGCACACTCTCTCACGCTGCCACACACATCACACAACGATCACTTTATACATAGTAACATTTTCTTTGAGAGATTTGATATAAATAGGTGCTGATGTTTTCTTATATTGTCTTGCACACTCTCTCACGCTGCCATACACATCACACAACGATCACTTTATACATAATAACATTTTCTTTGAGAGATTTGATATAAATAGGTGCTGATGTTTTCTTATATTGTCTTGCACACTCTCTCACGCTGCCACACACATCACACAACGATCACTTTATACATAATAACATTTTCTTTGAGAGATTTGATATAAATAGGTGCTGATGTTTTCTTATATTGTCTTGCACACTCTCTCACGCTGCCACACACATCACACAACGATCACTTTATACATAGTAACATTTTCTTTGAGAGATTTGATATAAATAGGTGCTGATGTTTTCTTATATTGTCTTGCACACTCTCTCACGCTGCCACACACATCACACAACGATCACTTTATACATAATAACATTTTCTTTGAGAGATTTGATATAAATAGGTGCTGATGTTTTCTTATATTGTCTTGCACACTCTCTCACGCTGCCATACACATCATACAACGATCACTTTATACATAGTAACACTTTCTTTGAGAGATTTGATATAAATAGGTGCTGATGTTTTCTTATATTGTCTTGCACACTCACTCACGCTGCCACACACATAACACAACGATCACTTTATACATAATAACATTTTCTTTGAGAGATTTGAAACAACAGCTGTTCTTTTCAGAAGTAATCAAACAACCGCCAGGATTCATTTTTTTACCTTCACTCTCTGTTTAAAGGGTTTGTATTTTTGTGTATCCCGAATAGCCTTTTTAGGATGGTCCAGAAACAGGATCTAAATAAAGTGTTTTAGAAAACTTAGATGAGACTTAATCATGTGTGCCACCAAATTCAATTCAAACGTATTGGTTTGTATAATACCAAAGCCATGAAATAAACAAGCAGGAAAAGCCAGTAGGATAGGACAAGATAAGTACAGCAGTAAAGGAGAACTACTAGCTCATTAGTCTGACCTCATGTAGATACAAGCTCTATATATAGCAAGAAGGGAGGTGATATGATAGAAACTTTCATGTATATTAAAAGGCCATTAGAATAAAAAAAAATGTCTAATAAATAAGAAATATTTTTTGACTATAATGATGAGTAAACATCTTGAGGTTTTTATATATAATGTCTAGTTATGTATAATGACACAATGTTGCAATTAGAGATGTAAAATTTCCGGAATACTGTTTTTTTTTGGAAAAAATTGAAAATTTCGGAAAATTTAAAAAAAAAAAAAAAAAAAAAAATGCGGTGTGGAGTAGTTTTATAAATTGAAATTAATCTTTGTTACACTGGGAACATTAAATGCAGTATATGTTAAATACATTTCAACTATACATGAGAACAAGTAACCACCCCATTTCCCTCAAAAGCAAAAAAAAAAAAAGCAAGAAACCATCAACATTAAAAAAAATAAGGGGGGCGGAGCTAGCCAGCAACGAGAGCAGAGAGATCTCCCCTTTGAGCTGAAGGTCTGACAGATCACCTTTTTGTGATACATGATCACCGATCACAGGAGCCGACGACGAAATAACTATAGTGCTGGGCAGAGCACTCTAGAGGCTGTTCCGACTGTCCCGGTGAGGACGTCTGAGCTCATAACAGAAACTTTACTCATTAGCGCATCAGACAGCGGAATCATCTGGAGCTGTGGAGATGGCATTGGTAAGAGCTAGCACGAGTCGCCATTTTCCAAACTGCGCCATAACTGGCATTGCGAGGGCCCCACTCTATCCCTCACAGACTGTTTGAGACTTCCCGGGAGAACAGTTGTAATTGATGCCTCGGACCTTACATACATAGAAGCCTTAGCTCCTTGGGGCAGTATACTGTGTGGGATCTGCTAGACCTTTAGATAGTGAGAGGCTTAAAATAACGATACTGGCTTTGATGGGGCCTACCAGTGTCAGATACTCCTTGCTGATGTCCTGGTTCTTCAAGTGGCAGAAGATCCACAAACAGGCTATTATTGCTTACACAGCTGACTGAAACGGAGAGAGGAGACATCTTGAGTTATAACGGCTTTCTATCTCAGCTCATTGTGAGTAAGGTTATGTCTGCTCAAATATTGAATTATTCTAAGCATTACTGCTCCTAGCTTTTACCATCTTCCCCCTCCCCCCCACCGGTTCGCCGGGGTAATAAGTGGGTTTTACACGCTACTATCTTTAGCTCACAGGCATTTATTCTATAAGGTGTAATGTCAACACCCAATATGGAGACACATATTGCTAATATGCTGCGTAGGTTAATATCTGCACTAGACCATCATCAGCAAAACCTCAGTCAAGAGATAAGATCTAGCTTCACTTCAACTCAGTCTGTACCCAAAGACAACGCTCAGGATAGTGATGACAGCACAAGTATCCTTAACCAGCAATGCGTGACTGAGCAAACTACAGAAGATCCTGCCATGGTTGAGCTCTGTGAGGCAAAAGAACGTGAAACCTCACCTGTAATAGATTTTCAATCCAGACCCATTCCCTCCTTTACAGCTAGAGAAGAGTTTGGACTCCTATGTGTATCTGATGACTTTGGCTTTTAACTCTGATACAGAATATAGGTACAAGTTAGCAAAACTGAGTGGGCGCTTCAGAGAAACTGGTACAAGTTAGCAAAACTGAGTGGGCGTTTCAGAGAAACTGGTCTCAACAAGAACTCTACACATCCGCTGGAGACATATTGCGTGAGAGCAGGAGTGGGATAGTTAATTAGACATTAAAGGGACAGTCAAGTTAAAAAAAAACTTTTATGATTCAGATAGAGAATGTAAGTTTAAACAACTTTCCAATTTACTTTTATCACCAATTTTGCTTTGTTCTCTTGGTATTCGTAGTTGAAATCTAAACCTAGGAGGTTCATATGCTAATTTTTTAGACCTTGAAGGCCGCCTCTAATCTAAATGCATTTTGATAGTTTTTCACCACTAGAGGGCATTAGTTCACGTGTTTCATATAGATAACATTGAGCTCATGGAGACAGCTCTGATTGGCTAAAATGCAAGTCTGTCAAAAGAACTGAAATAAGGGGGCAGTCTGATGAGGCTTAGATACAAGGTAAGTACAGAGGTAAAACGTGTATAATTATAACTTTGTTGGTTATGCAAAACTGGGGAATTGGTAATTAAGGGATTATCTATCTTTTAAAGAAACAAAAATTCAGGTGTTGACTGTCCCTTTAACTGAGTCTATCGGCCAGAGTCCCAATCAACTACCCAAAATATGGCAATTACCTATATTACTTGATTTATGTTTCATAGTGTCCGTTAAGGGATACCTGTTTTTGTTGGTTTGTTATCCTCTGTACTCAAGTTTCTTAATGTTCAGGTTGAAATTTAGAAATGTTTTTATTACAATGTCTAATTGTCAGAAGGAGCAAAGTTCACTTACTGATATACTCTCTTGGTAGATAGACCTGCTACATATCATAAGGTCATTGCTCTCATTGAGAGGGTTAGGGGTTTGGCTGTGCAATCATACCCTTGGGTGGTAGTTGGATGGTGGAACAAGCCACGAGCTGGTGCTCTACATGTTTAGTAGGGGGAGCTTAGAGGAGGTTGCCATATATTTCAGGATGGGGGACAACGGTTTAGCGACAGTTAACTTCCTATGTCTTTCTCATGGTAATTTAGGGTCTATACATTGCATTGCTGTCCTCTACCTTGATATGATACATTTCTAATATATAACCACTTTATTCTGTCCCCTAGTGCAGGGGCCTAATATATCCTTATTACACGTCTCATATCAACGATTACTGGGTCCATTACTTTACCGGGGGGGGGGCCTGTATCACCTTTCTAGCCCTCAGCCAGCGGGGGTGAGGAGGAGAACTGAATAGTAGTGGGATGAAACATCACTTAGGCCCTCATTCTTCAATTACTAAACAGCATATAATTAATAATACAGGAATGGTGCCAAACATATCTTAAGTTCTCTGTCACATTAACAGAATATCCTGTATAACACTGCCATACCTCCCCCTAACTGTGGGCCTTCTGCTGTTTAGCAAGACACACCTCTGGTATTATTATGACCTAGCTGATCAGGAATTACACTTAGTCTTAACCTGCTAGAGACCTATACCCTTACACAAAGGTCCAGTTATTAAGGAGGTGACACTACATACGGGTAAAACTATCTAGATATGACACGTCAGGATATACTTAACTAGATAAGTTAGGATACCATTAACCCTAGTTATTCAGGGAATACATCTGAGTAGCTCTTTCCAGATGATTAATCATACTATATCAATGCGCAACATCAAGATCAAATCTAAGCTAAAGCTATTATAAAATAGGTTTTATATTAATATGGTCAGCATCATTGCTGTAATTTATGGTTGTTTTCTTGTAGATTTCTATTTGCATGTGAAAACAACATGTCTGTTTGTTTAGTTATTATGGTATGATGCTGGGGAATTTGACCCTAGCTCTCCCTGCTGTTAAGGAGCCGACTTGTCCCCCTGGTTCTCTCCTAACCTTCATTTGCCTGATACCATACCCACTTCTAAAGGTCCTAAAGTGACCATCCAACTTTAAGTGGTTTATCCGCTGAATATTACCTTGTGTATTACTTTATCATTTATTATTTCCTACATTCATATTTACTTAGTGTATCTAGACCCACTAGGGTCTTAGATGTGATTACCATACCTCACCAGTTTTGCCTAAATCACTTGGCACATGAGAGGCCAGCTAAGTAGTCACCCATTTAAGTTTGTAAAATCACAAAATGGAGGTTTCAGAGGCTCTTACTGGGTCAGCCATCTTGTTTTTAACTCTTATTACTGTAATGTGTGTAATGGAAATGTTGTCATTATTGTTGTAAGCAAAACCTCAATAAAATATTTTTATTTTTTTTAAATAAAACAGGATTTGCCCCTTTGCACCAATTGCAAATAAAAATGTAAGTAACTGGCATTATCTGTGCCAGTAGGATATGGACTCTCATTATGGCCCTCATCATTTTATTCAATAAAGTATTTTTTAATGTCTTTAGGGCACCTCTGGCCTGCAAGGATGGGTTTTGTCATCCTTGTAGCATTTGGAAAACAATATTTCTTCTCACAGTATTTGCAAATTGCAGCTTTGCTCTCAGCAGCAATTGTACTCTGGAAATGTTTCCAACGCTAGAAATTGGTCTCACCATTTTACTTAGAGGAGGGAAAAAAATACTGGCAAGACTATGGGTTCGATTTATAAAGCTGCGGCGGACAGGGGCGCACATATGGCCCCTGTCCGCCACAGCTCGCCTTTGGCGGGCTGAATTCTGCTGCCGTAATTCAGCATTGCACAGGAGCGCTATTTTGTGCTTGTGTGCAATCCCACCCCCTGCCTGTGCACAGCTGTCAATTTCCCCGGTCGGACAAGACCGTGGAGATTGAAATTTGCCACCTAAGAGGTGGCAAAAGGTTAGGGAAGCAGCGGTCTGATGACTGCTACTTCATAAATACGGACTGCAGATTCTCTTGTAAGAACCTGCAGTAGTAGGCAGGCAAAGGGGTTGATAAATCGACCCCTATAGTTAAACATTAGGCTGTAATGGGGGAGAACATTAATAGGAATCATTTAGATAAAGGTTATAAAGATAAACTAATTTGTCAATTAAAACCTGAGAGGACAGAAACAATCTTCTACTGTACACTAACAATTACCCACTGTAGTAGGTACAAGATGGAGCCTACAAGCAAACTAAACTGAAGCCTTTCCCCTGCAGCGCCGCCTAGAGGCAGAAATACTTATTTCTCTTATTCGAGAATTGCATTGAGAAGTGCAGTGTACTTGAATTGTATTCCAGGATTTGATTGTCTTCAGTTGGAGAACTTGCAATGATTTGAGACTTTTTTCATTAAGGTCTTCATGTTATATAGATTAACTACAATGTCATAGACATATTATTTATCATTGTAAAATAACATATTCCACACTCCATCTTTTTTTTATGGCCTTCCCATCTCTAGTTGCAATATATTTAAATTTTGCTGTCTTTTTGTGCAATTTACCTCTGAGAATTTTCTAATTCTCAGAAAATGAAATGCACCTGCTGACTTATCAAGGCTAACACTGCTACATATTTATCCCTAATTGGCTTTATCATATAACAACTGCAAAACAATGTAGGGTTCAGTAAGCACGCAGGGGCACATGACATCAGCCTTTACTACGCACGGACACATGACATCAGCAGCCTTCATTACACATGCAGGAACACATGACAGCCTTCACTACGCACGGACACATGACATCTCAGCCTTCACTACGCATGCAGGGACACATGACATCTCAGCCTTCACTACGCACGCAGGGACACAACATCATCAGCTTTCATTACGCATGCAGTGACACATGACATCAGCCTTCATTATGCACGCAGGGGCACATGACATCCTCAACCTTCATTACGCACGCACTGACACATGACATCTACCTTCATTATGCACGCAGGAGCACATGACATCCTCAGCCTTCATTACACACGCAGGGGCACATGACATCATCAGCCTTCATTACACACGCAGTGACACATGACATCCTCAACCTTCATTACGCACGCACTGACACGACATCTACCTTCATTATGCACGCAGGAGCACATGACATCCTCAGCCTTCATTACACACGCAGGGGCACATGACATCCTCAGCCTTCATTACACACGCAGTGACACATGACATCCTCAACCTTCATTACGCACGCACTGACACATGACATCTACCTTCATTACGCACGCACTGACACATGACATCTACCTTCATTACGCAGGCAGTGACACATGACATCCTCAGCCTTCATTACACACGCAGTGACACATGACATCATCAGCCTTCATTACACACGCAGTGACACATGACATCCTCAGCCTTCATTACACACGCAGTGACACATGACATCATCAGCCTTCATTACACACGCAGTGACACATGACATCCTCAGCCTTCATTACGCACGCAGTGACACATGACATCATCAGCCTTCATTACGCACGCAGTGACACATGACATCTACCTTCATTACGCAGGCAGTGACACATGACATCCTCAGCCTTCATTACACACGCAGTGACACATGACATCATCAGCCTTCATTACACACGCAGTGACACATGACATCCTCAGCCTTCATTACACACGCAGTGACACATGACATCATCAGCCTTCATTACACACGCAGTGACACATGACATCCTCAACCTTCATTACGCACGCACTGACATGACATCTACCTTCATTATGCACGCAGGAGCACATGACATCCTCAGCCTTCATTACACACGCAGGGGCACATGACATCCTCAGCCTTCATTACACACGCAGTGACACATGACATCCTCAACCTTCATTACGCACGCACTGACACATGACATCTACCTTCATTACGCACGCACTGACACATGACATCTACCTTCATTACGCAGGCAGTGACACATGACATCCTCAGCCTTCATTACACACGCAGTGACACATGACATCATCAGCCTTCATTACACACGCAGTGACACATGACATCCTCAGCCTTCATTACACACGCAGTGACACATGACATCATCAGCCTTCATTACACACGCAGTGACACATGACATCCTCAGCCTTCATTACGCACGCAGTGACACATGACATCATCAGCCTTCATTACGCACGCAGTGACACATGACATCTACCTTCATTACGCAGGCAGTGACACATGACATCCTCAGCCTTCATTACACACGCAGTGACACATGACATCATCAGCCTTCATTACACACGCAGTGACACATGACATCCTCAGCCTTCATTACACACGCAGTGACACATGACATCATCAGCCTTCATTACACACGCAGTGACACATGACATCAGCCTTCATTACGCACACAGTGAAACATGACATCAGCCTTCATTACACACGCAGTGACACGACATCATCAGCCTTCATTACACACGCAGTGACACATGACATCAGCCTTCATTACGCACACAGTGACACATGACATCAGCCTTCATTACACACGCAGTGACACATGACATCATCAGCCTTCATTACACACGCAGTGACACATGACATCCTCAGCATTCATTACGCACACAGTGACACATGACATCCTCAGCATTCATTACGCACACAGTGACACATGACATCCTCAGCATTCATTACGCACACAGTGACACATGACATCCTCAGCATTCATTACGCACACAGTGACACATGACATCAGCCTTCGTTATGCACGCAGGGGCACATGACATTCTCAGGCTTCATTAAACACGAAGGGGCACATGACATCATCAGCCTTCATTACACACGCAGTGACACAACATCATCAGCCTTCATTACGCACGCAGTGACACATGACATCAGCCTTCATTACGCAGGCAGTGACACAACATCATCAGCCTTCATTACGCACGCAGTGACACAACATCATCCGCCTTCATTATGCACGCAGTGACACATGACATCAGCCTTCATTACGCAGGCAGTGACACATGACATCATCAGCCTTCATTACGCACACAGTGACACATGACATCCTCAGCCTTCATTACACACGCAGTGACACGACATCATCAGCCTTCATTACGCACGCAGTGACACACGACATCCTCAGCCTTCATTACGCACAGTGACACGACATCAGCCTTCATTACGCACGCAGGGGCACATGACATCATCAGCCTTCATTACGCACACAGTGACACACGACATCCTCAGCCTTCATTACGCACAGTGACACAACATCAGCCTTCATTATGCACGCAGGGGCACATGACATCATCAGCCTTCATTACGCACACAGTGACACACGACATCCTCAGCCTTCATTACGCACAGTGACACGACATCAGCCTTCATTACGCACGCAGGGACACATGACATCATCAGCCTTCATTACGCACAGTGACACGACATCAGCCTTCATTACGCACGCAGGGACACATGACATCAGCCTTCATTATGCACGCAGGGACACATGACATCCTCAGCCTTCATTACACAAGCAGTGACACACGACATCAGCCTTCATTATGCACGCAGGGGCACATGACATCCTCAGCCTTCATTACACAAGCAGTGACACACGACATCAGCCTTCATTACGCACGCAGGGACACATGACATCAGCCTTCATTAGGCACGCAGTGACACATGACATCCTCAGCCTTCATTACACAAGCAGTGACACATGACATCAGCCTTCATTATGCACGCAGGGGCACAACATCATCCGCCTTCATTATGCACGCAGTGACACGACATCAGCCTTCATTACGCAGGCAGTGACACATGACATCATCAGCCTTCATTACGCACACAGTGACACATGACATCAGCCTTCATTACACACGCAGTGACACATGACATCAGCCTTCATTACGCAGGCAGTGACACATGACATCATCAGCCTTCATTACGCACACAGTGACACATGACATCAGCCTTCATTACACACGCAGTGACACATGACATCAGCCTTCATTATGCACGCAGGGGCACATGACATTATCAGCCTTCATTACGCACACAGGGGCACATGACATCATCCTTCATTACGCACGCAGTGACACATGACATCATCAGCCTTCATTACGCACGCAGTGACACATGACATCATCAGCCTTCATTACGCACGCAGTGACACATGACATCATCAGCCTTCATTACGCACAGTGACACGACATCAGCCTTCATTACGCACGCAGGGACACATGACATCATCAGCCTTCATTACGCACAGTGACACGACATCAGCCTTCATTACGCACGCAGGGACACATGACATCCTCAGCCTTCATTACACAAGCAGTGACACATGACATCATCAGCCTTCATTACGCACGCAGGGGCACATGACATCATCAGCCTTCATTACGCACGCAGGGACACATGACATCATCAGCCTTCATTACGCACGCAGGGACACATGACATCATCAGCCTTCATTACGCACGCAGGGACACATGACATCATCAGCCTTCATTACGCACGCAGGGACACATGACATCATCAGCCTTCATTACGCACAGTGACACGACATCAGCCTTCATTACGCACGCAGGGACACATGACATCCTCAGCCTTCATTACACAAGCAGTGACACATGACATCCTCAGCCTTCATTACGCACACAGTGACACATGACATCAGCCTTCATTACGCACGCAGGGACACATGACATCAGCCTTCATTAGGCACGCAGTGACACATGACATCCTCAGCCTTCATTACACAAGCAGTGACACACGACATCAGCCTTCATTACGCACGCAGGGACACATGACATCATCAGCCTTCATTACGCACACAGGGGCACATGACATTATCAGCCTTCATTACGCACACAGGGGCACATGACATTATCAGCCTTCATTACGCACACAGGGGCACATGACATCATCCTTCATTACGCACGCAGTGACACATGACATCATCAGCCTTCATTACGCACACAGTGACACATGACATCATCAGCCTTCATTACGCACAGTGACACGACATCAGCCTTCATTACGCACGCAGGGACACATGACATCATCAGCCTTCATTACGCACAGTGACACGACATCAGCCTTCATTACGCACGCAGGGACACATGACATCATCAGCCTTCATTACACAAGCAGTGACACATGACATCAGCCTTCATTACGCACGCAGGGACACATGACATCCTCAGCCTTCATTACGCACGCAGTGACACATGACATCATCAGCCTTCATTACGCACGCAGTGACACATGACATCAGCCTTCATTATGCATGCAGGGACACATGACATCAGCCTTCATTACGCACGCAGGGACACATGACATCCTCAGCCTTCATTACGCACGCAGTGACACATGACATAATCAGCCTTCATTACGCACGCAGTGACACATGACATCAGCCTTCATTATGCACGCAGGGGCACATGACATCAGCCTTCATTACGCACGCAGGGGCACATGACATCAGCCTTCATTACACACGCAGTGACACGACATCCTCAGCCTTCATTACGCACGCAGTGACACATGACATCATCCTTCATTACGCACGCAGTGACACATGACATCCTCAGCCTTCATTACGCACGCAGGGGCACATGACATCAGCCTTCATTACACACGCAGTGACACATGACATCAGCCTTCATTACGCACGCAGTGACACATGACATCATCAGCCTTCATTACGCACGCAGTGACACGACATCAGCCTTCATTACGCACGCAGTGACACAACATCCTCAGCCTTCATTACGCACGCAGTGACAAGACATCATTAGCCTTCATTACGCACGCAGTGACACATGACATCCTCAGCCTTCATTACATACGCAATGACACATGACATCATCAGCCTTCATTACGCACGCAGTGACACAACATCATCAGCCTTCATTACACACGCAGTGACACATGACATCATCAGCCTTCATTATGCATGCAGGGGCACATGACATCAGCCTTCATTACGCACGCAGTGACACATGACATCATCAGCCTTCATTATGCACGCAGTGACACATGACATCAGCCTTCATTACGCACGCAGTGACACATGACATCAGCCTTCATTACGCACACAGTGCCACATGACATCATCAGCCTTCATTACGCACAGTGACACGACATCAGCCTTCATTACGCACGCAGGGACACATGACATCATCAGCCTTCATTACGCACAGTGACACGACATCAGCCTTCATTACGCACGCAGGGACACATGACATCAGCCTTCATTACGCACGCAGTGACACATGACATCAGCCTTCATTACGCACGCAGGGACACATGACATCCTCAGCCTTCGTTACGCACGCAGTGACACATGACATCATCAGCCTTCATTACGCACGCAGTGACAGATGACATCAGCCTTCATTACGCACACAGTGACATATGACATCAGCCTTCATTACACACGCAGTGACACATGACATCAGCCTTCATTATGCACGCAGGGGCACATGACATTATCAGCCTTCATTACGCACACAGGGGCACATGACATCATCCTTCATTACGCACGCAGTGACACATGACATCATCAGCCTTCATTACGCACGCAGTGACACATGACATCATCAGCCTTCATTACGCACGCAGTGACACATGACATCATCAGCCTTCATTACGCACAGTGACACGACATCAGCCTTCATTACGCACGCAGGGACACATGACATCATCAGCCTTCATTAAGCACAGTGACACGACATCAGCCTTCATTACGCACGCAGGGACACATGACATCCTCAGCCTTCATTACACAAGCAGTGACACATGACATCATCAGCCTTCATTACGCACGCAGGGGCACATGACATCATCAGCCTTCATTACGCACGCAGGGGCACATGACATCATCAGCCTTCATTACGCACGCAGGGACACATGACATCATCAGCCTTCATTACGCACGCAGGGACACATGACATCATCAGCCTTCATTATGCACGCAGGGACACATGACATCATCAGCCTTCATTACGCACGCAGGGACACATGACATCATCAGCCTTCATTACGCACAGTGACACGACATCAGCCTTCATTACGCACGCAGGGACACATGACATCCTCAGCCTTCATTACACAAGCAGTGACACATGACATCCTCAGCCTTCATTACGCACGCAGGGGCACATGACATCAGCCTTCATTACGCACACAGTGACACATGACATCAGCCTTCATTAGGCACGCAGTGACACATGACATCCTCAGCCTTCATTACACAAGCAGTGACACACGACATCAGCCTTCATTACGCACGCAGGGACACATGACATCATCAGCCTTCATTACGCACACAGGGGCACATGACATTATCAGCCTTCATTACGCACACAGGGGCACATGACATTATCAGCCTTCATTACGCACACAGGGGCACATGACATCATCCTTCATTACGCACGCAGTGACACATGACATCATCAGCCTTCATTACGCACACAGTGACACATGACATCATCAGCCTTCATTACGCACAGTGACACGACATCAGCCTTCATTACGCACGCAGGGACACATGACATCATCAGCCTTCATTACGCACAGTGACACGACATCAGCCTTCATTACGCACGCAGGGACACATGACATCATCAGCCTTCATTACACAAGCAGTGACACATGACATCAGCCTTCATTACGCACGCAGGGACACATGACATCCTCAGCCTTCATTACGCACGCAGTGACACATGACATCATCAGCCTTCATTACGCACGCAGTGACACATGACATCAGCCTTCATTATGCATGCAGGGACACATGACATCAGCCTTCATTACGCACGCAGGGACACATGACATCCTCAGCCTTCATTACGCACGCAGTGACACATGACATCATCAGCCTTCATTACGCACGCAGTGACACATGACATCAGCCTTCATTATGCACGCAGGGGCACATGACATCAGCCTTCATTACGCACGCAGGGGCACATGACATCAGCCTTCATTACACACGCAGTGACACGACATCCTCAGCCTTCATTACGCACGCAGTGACACATGACATCATCCTTCATTACGCACGCAGTGACACATGACATCCTCAGCCTTCATTACGCACGCAGGGGCACATGACATCAGCCTTCATTACACACGCAGTGACACATGACATCAGCCTTCATTACGCACGCAGTGACACATGACATTATCAGCCTTCATTACGCACGCAGTGACACGACATCAGCCTTCATTACGCACGCAGTGACACGACATCAGCCTTCATTACGCACGCAGTGACACAACATCCTCAGCCTTCATTACGCACGCAGTGACAAGACATCATTAGCCTTCATTACGCACGCAGTGACACATGACATCCTCAGCCTTCATTACATACGCAATGACACATGACATCATCAGCCTTCATTACGCACGCAGTGACACAACATCATCAGCCTTCATTACACACGCAGTGACACATGACATCATCAGCCTTCATTATGCATGCAGGGGCACATGACATCAGCCTTCATTACGCACGCAGTGACACATGACATCATCAGCCTTCATTATGCACGCAGTGACACATGACATCAGCCTTCATTCCGCACGCAGTGACACATGACATCAGCCTTCATTACGCACACAGTGCCACATGACATCATCAGCCTTCATTACGCACAGTGACACGACATCAGCCTTCATTACGCACGCAGGGACACATGACATCATCAGCCTTCATTACGCACAGTGACACGACATCAGCCTTCATTACGCACGCAGGGACACATGACATCAGCCTTCATTACGCACGCAGTGACACATGACATCAGCCTTCATTACGCACGCAGGGACACATGACATCCTCAGCCTTCGTTACGCACGCAGTGACACATGACATCATCAGCCTTCATTACGCAAGCAGTGACACATGACATCAGCCTTCATTACGCACGCAGTGACACATGACATCAGCCTTCATTACGCACACAGTGCCACATGACATCATCAGCCTTCATTACGCACACAGTGACACATGACATCATCAGCCTTCATTACGCACAGTGACACGACATCAGCCTTCATTACGCACGCAGGGACACATGACATCATCAGCCTTCATTACGCACAGTGACACGACATCAGCCTTCATTACGCACGCAGGGACACATGACATCAGCCTTCATTACGCACGCAGTGACACATGACATCAGCCTTCATTACGCACGCAGGGACACATGACATCCTCAGCCTTCATTACGCACGCAGTGACACATGACATCATCAGCCTTCATTACGCACGCAGTGACACATGACATCAGCCTTCATTATGCACGCAGGGGCACATGACATCAGCCTTCATTACGCACGCAGTGACACATGACATCATCAGCCTTCATTATGCACGCAGTGACACATGACATCAGCCTTCATTCCGCACGCAGTGACACATGACATCAGCCTTCATTACGCACACAGTGACACATCATCATCAGCCTTCATTACGCACACAGTGACACATGACATCATCAGCCTTCATTACGCACAGTGACACGACATCAGCCTTCATTACGCACGCAGGGACACATGACATCAGCCTTCATTACGCACGCAGGGACACATGACATCAGCCTTCATTACGCATGCAGTGACACATGACATCAGCCTTCATTACGCACGCAGGGACACATGACATCCTCAGCCTTCATTACGCACGCAGTGACACATGACATCATCAGCCTTCATTACGCACGCAGTGACACATGACATCAGCCTTCATTACGCACGCAGGGGCACATGACATCAGCCTTCATTACGCACGCAGTGACACATGACATCATCAGCCTTCATTATGCACGCAGTGACACATGACATCAGCCTTCATTCCGCACGCAGTGACACATCATCATCAGCCTTCATTACGCACAGTGACACATGACATCATCAGCCTTCATTACGCACAGTGACACGACATCAGCCTTCATTACGCACGCAGGGACACATGACATCATCAGCCTTCATTACGCACAGTGACACGACATCAGCCTTCATTACGCACGCAGGGACACATGACATCAGCCTTCATTACGCACGCAGGGACACATGACATCAGCCTTCATTACGCACGCAGTGACACATGACATCAGCCTTCATTACGCACGCAGGGACACATGACATCCTCAGCCTTCATTACGCACGCAGGGACACATGACATCCTCAGCCTTCATTACGCACGCAGTGACACATGACATCATCAGCCTTCATTACACACGCAGTGACACATGACATCCTCAGCATTCATTACGCACGCAGTGACACATGACATCCTCAGCCTTCATTACACAAGCAGTGACACATGACATCAGCCTTCATTATGCACGCAGGGGCACATGACATTATCAGCCTTCATTACGCACACAGGGGCACATGACATCCTTCATTACGCACGCAGGGACACATGACATCATCAGCCTTCATTACGCACACAGTGACACAGGACATCATTACCCTTCATTACGCACGCAGTGACACGACATCAGCCTTCATTACGCACGCAGGGACACATGACATCCTCAGCCTTCATTACGCACGCAGTGACACATGACATCATCAGCCTTCATTACGCACGCAGTGACACATGACATCAGCCTTCATTATGCATGCAGGGACACACAGGACATCATCAGCCTTCATTATGCACGCAGTGACACATGACATCCTCAGCCTTCATTACGCACGCAGGGGCACATGACATCAGCCTTCATTACGCACGCAGTTACACATGACATCAGCCTTCATTACGCACGCAGTGACACATGACATCATCAGCCTTCATTACGCACGCAGTGACACATGACATCAGCCTTCCTTACGCACGCAGTGACACATGACATCAGCCTTCATTACGCACGCAGTGACACGACATCCTCAGCCTTCATTACGCACGCAGTGACACATGACATCATTAGCCTTCATTACGCACGCAGTGACACGACATCCTCAGCCTTCATTACGCACGCAGTGACACATGACATCATCAGCCTTCATTACGCACGCAGTGACACATGACATCAGCCTTCATTACGCACGCAGTGACACGACATCCTCAGCCTTCATTACGCACGCAGTGACACATGACATCATCAGCCTTCATTACGCACGCAGTGACACGACATCCTCAGCCTTCATTACGCACGCAGTGACACGACATCATCAGCCTTCATTACGCACGCAGTGACACGACATCCTCAGCCTTCTTTACGTACGCAGTGACACATGACATCATCAGCCTTCATTACGCACGCAGTGACACGACATCATCAGCCTTCATTACACACGCAGTGACACATGACATCATCAGCCTTCATTACGCACACAGTGACACATGACATCATCAGCCTTCATTACGCACGCAGGGGCACATGACATCATCAGCCTTCATTACGCACGCAGGGACACATGACATCATCAGCCTTCATTACGCACGCAGGGACACATGACATCATCAGCCTTCATTACGCACGCAGGGACACATGACATCATCAGCCTTCATTACGCACGCAGGGACACATGACATCATCAGCCTTCATTACGCACAGTGACACGACATCAGCCTTCATTACGCACGCAGGGACACATGACATCCTCAGCCTTCATTACACAAGCAGTGACACATGACATCCTCAGCCTTCATTACGCACACAGTGACACATGACATCAGCCTTCATTACGCACGCAGGGACACATGACATCAGCCTTCATTAGGCACGCAGTGACACATGACATCCTCAGCCTTCATTACACAAGCAGTGACACACGACATCAGCCTTCATTACGCACGCAGGGACACATGACATCATCAGCCTTCATTACGCACACAGGGGCACATGACATTATCAACCTTCATTACGCACACAGGGGCACATGACATTATCAGCCTTCATTACGCACACAGGGGCACATGACATCATCCTTCATTACGCACGCAGTGACACATGACATCATCAGCCTTCATTACGCACACAGTGACACATGACATCATCAGCCTTCATTACGCACAGTGACACGACATCAGCCTTCATTACGCACGCAGGGACACATGACATCATCAGCCTTCATTACGCACAGTGACACGACATCAGCCTTCATTACGCACGCAGGGACACATGACATCATCAGCCTTCATTACACAAGCAGTGACACATGACATCAGCCTTCATTACGCACGCAGGGACACATGACATCCTCAGCCTTCATTACGCACGCAGTGACACATGACATCATCAGCCTTCATTACGCACGCAGTGACACATGACATCAGCCTTCATTATGCATGCAGGGACACATGACATCAGCCTTCATTACGCACGCAGGGACACATGACATCCTCAGCCTTCATTACGCACGCAGTGACACATGACATAATCAGCCTTCATTACGCACGCAGTGACACATGACATCAGCCTTCATTATGCACGCAGGGGCACATGACATCAGCCTTCATTACGCACGCAGGGGCACATGACATCAGCCTTCATTACACACGCAGTGACACGACATCCTCAGCCTTCATTACGCACGCAGTGACACATGACATCATCCTTCATTACGCACGCAGTGACACATGACATCCTCAGCCTTCATTACGCACGCAGGGGCACATGACATCAGCCTTCATTACACACGCAGTGACACATGACATCAGCCTTCATTACGCACGCAGTGACACATGACATCATCAGCCTTCATTACGCATGCAGTGACACGACATCAGCCTTCATTACGCACGCAGTGACACGACATCAGCCTTCATTACGCACGCAGTGACACAACATCCTCAGCCTTCATTACGCACGCAGTGACAAGACATCATTAGCCTTCATTACGCACGCAGTGACACATGACATCCTCAGCCTTCATTACATACGCAATGACACATGACATCATCAGCCTTCATTACGCACGCAGTGACACAACATCATCAGCCTTCATTACACACGCAGTGACACATGACATCATCAGCCTTCATTATGCATGCAGGGGCACATGACATCAGCCTTCATTACGCACGCAGTGACACATGACATCATCAGCCTTCATTATGCACGCAGTGACACATGACATCAGCCTTCATTACGCACGCAGTGACACATGACATCAGCCTTCATTACGCACACAGTGCCACATGACATCATCAGCCTTCATTACGCACAGTGACACGACATCAGCCTTCATTACGCACGCAGGGACACATGACATCATCAGCCTTCATTACGCACAGTGACACGACATCAGCCTTCATTACGCACGCAGGGACACATGACATCAGCCTTCATTACGCACGCAGTGACACATGACATCAGCCTTCATTACGCACGCAGGGACACATGACATCCTCAGCCTTCGTTACGCACGCAGTGACACATGACATCATCAGCCTTCATTACGCACGCAGTGACAGATGACATCAGCCTTCATTACGCACACAGTGACATATGACATCAGCCTTCATTACACACGCAGTGACACATGACATCAGCCTTCATTATGCACGCAGGGGCACATGACATTATCAGCCTTCATTACGCACACAGGGGCACATGACATCATCCTTCATTACGCACGCAGTGACACATGACATCATCAGCCTTCATTACGCACGCAGTGACACATGACATCATCAGCCTTCATTACGCACAGTGACACGACATCAGCCTTCATTACGCACGCAGGGACACATGACATCATCAGCCTTCATTACGCACAGTGACACGACATCAGCCTTCATTACGCACGCAGGGACACATGACATCCTCAGCCTTCATTACACAAGCAGTGACACATGACATCATCAGCCTTCATTACGCACGCAGGGGCACATGACATCATCAGCCTTCATTACGCACGCAGGGGCACATGACATCATCAGCCTTCATTACGCACGCAGGGACACATGACATCATCAGCCTTCATTACGCACGCAGGGACACATGACATCATCAGCCTTCATTATGCACGCAGGGACACATGACATCATCAGCCTTCATTACGCACGCAGGGACACATGACATCATCAGCCTTCATTACGCACAGTGACACGACATCAGCCTTCATTACGCACGCAGGGACACATGACATCCTCAGCCTTCATTACACAAGCAGTGACACATGACATCCTCAGCCTTCATTACGCACGCAGGGGCACATGACATCAGCCTTCATTACGCACACAGTGACACATGACATCAGCCTTCATTAGGCACGCAGTGACACATGACATCCTCAGCCTTCATTACACAAGCAGTGACACACGACATCAGCCTTCATTACGCACGCAGGGACACATGACATCATCAGCCTTCATTACGCACACAGGGGCACATGACATTATCAGCCTTCATTACGCACACAGGGGCACATGACATTATCAGCCTTCATTACGCACACAGGGGCACATGACATCATCCTTCATTACGCACGCAGTGACACATGACATCATCAGCCTTCATTACGCACACAGTGACACATGACATCATCAGCCTTCATTACGCACAGTGACACGACATCAGCCTTCATTACGCACGCAGGGACACATGACATCATCAGCCTTCATTACGCACAGTGACACGACATCAGCCTTCATTACGCACGCAGGGACACATGACATCATCAGCCTTCATTACACAAGCAGTGACACATGACATCAGCCTTCATTACGCACGCAGGGACACATGACATCCTCAGCCTTCATTACGCACGCAGTGACACATGACATCATCAGCCTTCATTACGCACGCAGTGACACATGACATCAGCCTTCATTATGCATGCAGGGACACATGACATCAGCCTTCATTACGCACGCAGGGACACATGACATCCTCAGCCTTCATTACGCACGCAGTGACACATGACATCATCAGCCTTCATTACGCACGCAGTGACACATGACATCAGCCTTCATTATGCACGCAGGGGCACATGACATCAGCCTTCATTACGCACGCAGGGGCACATGACATCAGCCTTCATTACACACGCAGTGACACGACATCCTCAGCCTTCATTACGCACGCAGTGACACATGACATCATCCTTCATTACGCACGCAGTGACACATGACATCCTCAGCCTTCATTACGCACGCAGGGGCACATGACATCAGCCTTCATTACACACGCAGTGACACATGACATCAGCCTTCATTACGCACGCAGTGACACATGACATTATCAGCCTTCATTACGCACGCAGTGACACGACATCAGCCTTCATTACGCACGCAGTGACACGACATCAGCCTTCATTACGCACGCAGTGACACAACATCCTCAGCCTTCATTACGCACGCAGTGACAAGACATCATTAGCCTTCATTACGCACGCAGTGACACATGACATCCTCAGCCTTCATTACATACGCAATGACACATGACATCATCAGCCTTCATTACGCACGCAGTGACACAACATCATCAGCCTTCATTACACACGCAGTGACACATGACATCATCAGCCTTCATTATGCATGCAGGGGCACATGACATCAGCCTTCATTACGCACGCAGTGACACATGACATCATCAGCCTTCATTATGCACGCAGTGACACATGACATCAGCCTTCATTCCGCACGCAGTGACACATGACATCAGCCTTCATTACGCACACAGTGCCACATGACATCATCAGCCTTCATTACGCACAGTGACACGACATCAGCCTTCATTACGCACGCAGGGACACATGACATCATCAGCCTTCATTACGCACAGTGACACGACATCAGCCTTCATTACGCACGCAGGGACACATGACATCAGCCTTCATTACGCACGCAGTGACACATGACATCAGCCTTCATTACGCACGCAGGGACACATGACATCCTCAGCCTTCGTTACGCACGCAGTGACACATGACATCATCAGCCTTCATTACGCAAGCAGTGACACATGACATCAGCCTTCATTACGCACGCAGTGACACATGACATCAGCCTTCATTACGCACACAGTGCCACATGACATCATCAGCCTTCATTACGCACACAGTGACACATGACATCATCAGCCTTCATTACGCACAGTGACACGACATCAGCCTTCATTACGCACGCAGGGACACATGACATCATCAGCCTTCATTACGCACAGTGACACGACATCAGCCTTCATTACGCACGCAGGGACACATGACATCAGCCTTCATTACGCACGCAGTGACACATGACATCAGCCTTCATTACGCACGCAGGGACACATGACATCCTCAGCCTTCATTACGCACGCAGTGACACATGACATCATCAGCCTTCATTACGCACGCAGTGACACATGACATCAGCCTTCATTATGCACGCAGGGGCACATGACATCAGCCTTCATTACGCACGCAGTGACACATGACATCATCAGCCTTCATTATGCACGCAGTGACACATGACATCAGCCTTCATTCCGCACGCAGTGACACATGACATCAGCCTTCATTACGCACACAGTGACACATCATCATCAGCCTTCATTACGCACACAGTGACACATGACATCATCAGCCTTCATTACGCACAGTGACACGACATCAGCCTTCATTACGCACGCAGGGACACATGACATCAGCCTTCATTACGCACGCAGGGACACATGACATCAGCCTTCATTACGCATGCAGTGACACATGACATCAGCCTTCATTACGCACGCAGGGACACATGACATCCTCAGCCTTCATTACGCACGCAGTGACACATGACATCATCAGCCTTCATTACGCACGCAGTGACACATGACATCAGCCTTCATTACGCACGCAGGGGCACATGACATCAGCCTTCATTACGCACGCAGTGACACATGACATCATCAGCCTTCATTATGCACGCAGTGACACATGACATCAGCCTTCATTCCGCACGCAGTGACACATCATCATCAGCCTTCATTACGCACAGTGACACATGACATCATCAGCCTTCATTACGCACAGTGACACGACATCAGCCTTCATTACGCACGCAGGGACACATGACATCATCAGCCTTCATTACGCACAGTGACACGACATCAGCCTTCATTACGCACGCAGGGACACATGACATCAGCCTTCATTACGCACGCAGGGACACATGACATCAGCCTTCATTACGCACGCAGTGACACATGACATCAGCCTTCATTACGCACGCAGGGACACATGACATCCTCAGCCTTCATTACGCACGCAGGGACACATGACATCCTCAGCCTTCATTACGCACGCAGTGACACATGACATCATCAGCCTTCATTACACACGCAGTGACACATGACATCCTCAGCATTCATTACGCACGCAGTGACACATGACATCCTCAGCCTTCATTACACAAGCAGTGACACATGACATCAGCCTTCATTATGCACGCAGGGGCACATGACATTATCAGCCTTCATTACGCACACAGGGGCACATGACATCCTTCATTACGCACGCAGGGACACATGACATCATCAGCCTTCATTACGCACACAGTGACACAGGACATCATTACCCTTCATTACGCACGCAGTGACACGACATCAGCCTTCATTACGCACGCAGGGACACATGACATCCTCAGCCTTCATTACGCACGCAGTGACACATGACATCATCAGCCTTCATTACGCACGCAGTGACACATGACATCAGCCTTCATTATGCATGCAGGGACACACAGGACATCATCAGCCTTCATTATGCACGCAGTGACACATGACATCCTCAGCCTTCATTACGCACGCAGGGGCACATGACATCAGCCTTCATTACGCACGCAGTTACACATGACATCAGCCTTCATTACGCACGCAGTGACACATGACATCATCAGCCTTCATTACGCACGCAGTGACACATGACATCAGCCTTCCTTACGCACGCAGTGACACATGACATCAGCCTTCATTACGCACGCAGTGACACGACATCCTCAGCCTTCATTACGCACGCAGTGACACATGACATCATTAGCCTTCATTACGCACGCAGTGACACGACATCCTCAGCCTTCATTACGCACGCAGTGACACATGACATCATCAGCCTTCATTACGCACGCAGTGACACATGACATCAGCCTTCATTACGCACGCAGTGACACGACATCCTCAGCCTTCATTACGCACGCAGTGACACATGACATCATCAGCCTTCATTACGCACGCAGTGACACGACATCCTCAGCCTTCATTACGCACGCAGTGACACGACATCATCAGCCTTCATTACGCACGCAGTGACACGACATCCTCAGCCTTCTTTACGTACGCAGTGACACATGACATCATCAGCCTTCATTACGCACGCAGTGACACGACATCATCAGCCTTCATTACACACGCAGTGACACATGACATCATCAGCCTTCATTACGCACACAGTGACACATGACATCATCAGCCTTCATTACGCACGCAGGGGCACATGACATCATCAGCCTTCATTACGCACGCAGGGGCACATGACATCATCAGCCTTCATTACGCACGCAGGGGCACATGACATCATCAGCCTTCATTACGCACGCAGGGGCACATATCATCAGCCTTCATTACGCACGCAGGGGCACATGACATCATCAGCCTTCATTACGCACGCAGGGGCACATGACATCAACAGCCTTCATTACGCACGAAGGGGCACATGACATCATCAGCCTTCATTACGCACGCAGGGACACATGACATCATCAGCCTTCATTACGCACGCAGGGGCACATGACATCATCAGCCTTCATTACGCACGCAGGGGCACATGACATCATCAGCCTTCATTACGCACGCAGGGGCACATGACATCATCAGCCTTCATTACGCACGCAGGGGCACATATCATCAGCCTTCATTACGCACGCAGGGGCACATGACATCATCAGCCTTCATTACGCACGCAGGGGCACATGACATCATCAGCCTTCATTACGCACGCAGGGGCACATGACATCATCAGCCTTCATTACACACGCAGGCACTAAATCCATGTGAGCTGCGCTTTAGTAAGCAAATAGAGATATTTACAGAAAATGCTAGTTAAATAGGCAGGCTCACAGTTTTTCTCGGTTCTATCTATAAGGGAATGATTTAAACTGTATTAAAGAGTTGTTGTTTCCCCCCCCCCCCCCCCATTAAAAACTGAAGTTCCTGAATAAGCTGGTTTTCTCTATAGGAGTTGTCCCTCTGAACCAGTAAGTGAAGAATCTGTGTTCTCAATAATGCATTTCCTGTTATGTTTCCTTTCATTAAAACTACTTTTACTTAAACATGCTTAACTACTCCTTTTTATATACATGACCGAAAATAACTGAGCAATAAGTCCCTTTAAATTTGATATATACCTTTAAAAAAAAAAAAGACACCACTTCTTAGAAAAGTATAATACATTTTGCTGTAACCGTGTGATTGGCCATGCTAGATGGTGTCTTCTGGTTATTATTATATCATATTACACTATAGACTCACAGCCATACCTTCAGATCATTGTGCACAGCATGTCCAACTAAAGTGCGTCCTCTGAGAATTTCAGACACCTCTTTCTGTACAACCTTGAATTGTTCTCCTAAAACAGAGCAGAATATCAATGTTACCCTAATAAATGTACGAAAAAACTGGCTGTACAAAAAAGAAGATGGTTGTGGACAGAGGGGAAGCTGAAGACATGGGGCATAAATTACTCATTTAAAATAAACTTGTTTTTGAGGCCCAAGTCTATTAACCATTACACTCCTTGTACAATGGTGGTGTTTGATTATCCCAATGCTAGTAAAGACTAACGGCTAGATTACGAGTTTGGCGTTAGGCTTAAAAAGAATCGTTGGCCGGTCCCAACGCTGCTTTTTAACGCCCGCTGGTATTGCGAGTCTTGCAGGTACAGGTGTACCGCTCACTTTTTTGGCCAGACTTGGAAATACCGCAAATCCACTTACGTCAATTGCGTATCCTATATTTTCAATGGGACTTGCATAGCGCTACCGGCATTACGAGTCTACCAAAAATTGAGCGGTACACTCTCTCCTGTCAAGACTGGTACCGCATTTAAAAGTCAGTAGTTAAGAGTTTTACACTACAACGCTGTAGCATAAAACTCATAACTAAAGTGCTAAAAAGTAAACTAACACCCATAAACTACCTATTAACCCCTAAACCGAGGCCCTCCCACATTGCAAACACTAAAATAAAATTTTTAACCCCTAATCTGCCGAACCGGACATTGCCGCCACTATAATAAATATATTAACCCCTAAACCGCCGCACTCCCGCATTGCAAACACTAGTTAAATATTATTAACCCCTAATCTGCTGTCCCTAACATCGCCGACACCTACCTACAATTATTAACCCCTAATCTGCCGCCCACAACGTCGCCGCCACTATATAACTAACAGTTACATTGTAGCTAGCTTAGGGTTTATTTTTATTTTACAGGCAAGTTTGTATTTATTTTAAATAGGTAGAATAATTATTAAATAGTTATTAACTATTTAATAACTACCTAGTTGAAATAAAAACAAATTTACCTGTAAAATAAAACCTAACCTAAGTTACAATTACATCTAACACTACACTATAATTAAATTAATTCCCTAAATTAAATACAATTATATACAAATAAATAAAATTATCTAAAGTACAAAAAAACAAAACACTAAATTAAAGAAAATAATAAACAAACTACAAGATTTTTAAACTAATTACACCTATTCTAATCCCCCTAACAAAAGAAAAAAGCCCCCCAAAAATAAAAAAGTATGCCCTACCCTACACTAAATTACAAATAGCCCTTAAAACAACCAACCCTACTCTAAAACCCACCCAATACCCCCTTAAAAAAACCTAACACTAACCCCTTGAAGATCACCTTACAGGGAGAAGTCTTCACCCAACCCGGCCGAAGTCCTCAACGAAGCCGGGAGAAGTATTTATCCAAGCCGGGCGAAGTGGTCCTCCAGATGGGCAGAAGTCTTCATCCAGACGGGCAGAAGTCTTCATCCAAGATGGCGTCCCTTCAATTCCGATTCCGATCAGCCAGTCGGAATTAAGGTAGAACAAATCCTATTGGCTGAAGCAATCGGCCAATTGGATTGAGCTGGCATTCAATGGGCTGATTGGAACAGCCAATAGAATGCCAGCTCAATCCTATTGGCTGATCCAATCAGCCAATAGGATTGAGCTGGCATTCTATTGGCTGTTCCAATCAGCCAATAGAATGCCAGCTCAATCCTATTGGCTGATCCAATCAGCCAATAGGATTTCTTTTTCAAGATATGATGAGTCCACGGATTTCATCCTTACATGTGGGATATCGCCTCCTGGTCAGCACCACAGCAGAGCTGTATAAATAGCTCCTCCCTTCACTCCCAACCCAGTCATTCTCTTTGCCTGTGTTAGTGATAGGAAGAGGCAAAGTGAGGTGTTAGTTTAGATTCTTCAATCAAGAGTTTATTGTTTTTAAAATGGTACCAGTGAGTGCTATTTTATTCAGGGTGTAGCTGTATTCCTTGTCAGCCTCTAGAGTAGAGCTACAGGTGGCTTTTAAGCAATAGGGACTGGGGAGATTTTCATTCTCTCTGCGCCTCCCATACTATGTGCTGCCCTGCTGATGATGGTCTTAGCAGATATTATCTAAGACCCTGTTTGTTCCCACAGATCTACAGGAGGAGATGAAAAGGATCTCTTCATCGTGTGGGACAAGTCATGCTGTCGCTCAGCATTGAGGTATGTGCAGTCTTTTAATTTCTGGAACACTAAGTAGCTCAGAACAGACTGGCCTTTATTTCCTATATAAAGTAAGGGGTAATCAACTTGCACTAATACTTATATGCATGGGTGTATTCCCCTCATTGTTCTGTGACAGCTGTAATTACCGTGGGCTCTTTATGCTATTAGCCCGGTTGAATGGAGTGTGGGCTTGACGCTGGGGATCTGTAGCTTGGAGTTATATACTCCGGTGTACTCTGCTCTAACATTTGCCATAATAGGCAGTGCCCTTTGAGAGGACACATTGATTGTTTCACTTGCCCGGCATTAGTTTTTTAGCTTAGCCGCGCAGTTGTTATTCTGGATTCAGGAAGTGACCCGATCGGCAGCATACTTTAAGGCTCCGTTGTTACCTAAGTCCACTTGTTTCAGTAATTTCACAAGCGGTCTTGGGCACGCCGCACACAAGGAGATAGTCGTCTTGTGGGGACAGATAGGCGCCGCAGCAGAGCTGTGGCGAGGTGGTGCAAGTGTTTGATTTCTGTCCCTAAGACATTGCTCAAGTTCAGAGAGTGTAATTTTAAAACCAAGAGTAAAAACACAGTTTCTTCTCTGTTTTCCATTATCGAGTATTGAGCAGTAAAATTTTAACAATTTTATTTTTTAAAGGCACAATACACTCGTTTTTCAAAGTTTTTTGTTATCAGTTATATTAGGCTGATTGCATGTTATTTATGTTTTGAATTCATCACATAATTATCAGTACCACGACCAATTTTGCTTTTGCTTATTTTTTGTCATGGATGACCTTCAAGACAGTACATGTTCTATGTGTTTAAGTGCCAATGTGGAACCCCCTGTTACCTTTTGCCCCTCATGCACTGTGAGGGCATTACAGTTTAGAGAGCAGATTTTCTTTAATAAAAGTATATCTAAGGCGGATGTTTCTCAGACTGATGAGACTCAGAGTATGCCGCAACTTTCTCCCCAAGCGTCACAGCCCTTGACGCCCACTCAAGCGGCGCCAAGTTCCTCTACAGCTTCTGCTGCAATTACTCTACAGGACCTCGCTGCAGTTATGTCATCTACACTTTCTGAGGCGTTATCTGCCATTGCAATACTCCAAGGCACATGCAGTAGGAAAGATAACCACATGATCAATGCAACTTCTGATGCTTTGATGGCGATCTCAGATGTACCCTCCCAAGGCTCTGAATTGGAGGGTATGGAGGTTCTCTCCGAGGAGGAACTTTCTGACTCAGGAAGTGGCTTACCTCTGACGGATCCAGATGCGGTTTCCTTCAGGTTTAAACTTGAACACCTCCGCCTGTTATTGAGGGAGCTTTTGGTGACTCTGGATGACTGTGATTCAATTATGGTTCCTCCAGAAAAAATGAGTAAGTTGGACAGATACTTAGAGGTCCCTTCTTATTTGGATGTATTTCCAGTTCCTAAGAGAACTTCTGAAATTATTGCTAAGGAATGGGAGAGACCGGGTATTCCTTTTTCCCATTCTCCTGTTTTCAAGAAGATGTACCCTGTAGCAGATGCCATTAGGGACTCTTGGCAGACGGTCCCTAAGGTGGAGGGAGCTATTTCAACCTTGGCAAAATGAACTACTATACCTATTGAGGATAGTTGTGCTTTTAAGGACCCTATGGATAAGAAATTGGAGGGTCTCCTTAAGAAGCTCTATGTTCATCAGGGGTTGCTATTGCAACCGGCGGCCTGCATTGTTACAGTTACGACTGCAGCTGCTTATTGGTTTGATGCTTTAGAAGAGTCCCTTAAAACTGAGACTTCTTTAGAAGAAAAACAAGATAGAATTAAAGCTCTTAAGTTAGCGAATTCTTTTATTACTGATGCTTCTTTTCAGATTACCAAATTAGCGGTTAAGAGTTCAGGATTTTCCATTTTAGCACGCAGAGATTTATGGTTAAAATCTTGGTCTGCAGATGTGTCATCTAAGTCTAAGCTTTTGGCTATTCCATACAAGGGGAAGACCCTGTTCGGACCTGACTTGAAAGAAATTATTTCTGACATTACGGGAGGGAAGGGCCATCTCCTCCCTCAAGATAAGAAATCCAAATAGAGAGGTTGTCAAAGTAATTTTCGTTCCTTTCGAAACTTCAAGGGAATTCCCCCTTCCTCTTCCTCTAAGCAGGAAGGTAACTATTCAAAAACCAAGTCTATTTGGTGACCGACTCAGTCTTGGAACAAGAGTAAAAAATCCAAGAAGCCTTCTGCTGCTCCCAAATCAGAATGAAGGGTTGGCCCCTGATCCGGGATTGGATCTAGTAGGGGGCAGACTGTCTTTCTTCATCCAAGCTTGGATGAGAGATGTTCAAGACCCCTGGGCATTAGAGATAGTGTCTCAGGGTTACCAGCTGGAATTCAGAAATTCTCCCCCCAGAGGAAGGTTTCTTCTTTCTCGATTGTCTGTAGACCAGATAAAGAGAGAGGCATTCTTACGCTGTGTAAGAGACCTCTCCTCCATGGGAGTCATCTGTCCCGTTCCTATTCAGGAACAAGGACAGGGGTTTTATTCAAACCAGTTTGTAGTTCCTAAAAAGGAGGGAGCCTTCAGACCTATCTTAGATCTCAAGAGTCTAAACAAGTTTCTCAGAGTTCTATCTTTCAAGATGGAAACTATCCGTACCATTCTTCCTTTGATTCAAGAAGGTCAATTTATGTTAACGGTGTATTTAAAGGATGCATACCTTCATGTTCCTATCCACAGAGATCATCACAAGCTCCTAAGGTTCGCCTTTCTGGACAAACATTATCAGTTTGTGGCTCTTCCTTTTGGTCTGGCCATGGCTCCCAGAATTTTCCTGAAGGTCCTGGGGTCCTTATCGGCGGTTCTACAGCTGCGAGGCATCACAGTGGTGCCTTATCTGGACGACATTCTGATTCAGGCATCATCATTTCAACTTGCAAAGTCCCATACCAACATTGTACTTTCCTTCCTAAGGACCCACGGGTGGAAGGTAAACCTGGAAAAGAGTTTGTTAGTTCCTCAGACAAGAGTGCCCTTCTGAGAACCGTAATCGACTCTGTTTCAATGAGGATTTTTCTGACGGAGGTCAGAAAGTTAAAAATTCTAACTACTTGTCGGTCATTTCACAACAATCCTCGTCCGTCAGTGGCTCAGTGCTTGGAGGTGATCAGATTGATGGTGGCGGCAATGGACATCGTTCCGTTTGCTCGTTTTCATCTCAGACCTCTGCAACTAAGCATGCTCAGGCAGTGGAATGGAGATTATACAGATTTGTCTCCTCAAATAGATCTAGACCAGGAGACGAGGAACTCTCTTCTATGGTGGTTGTCGCTGGATCATCTATCCCAGGGGACCTGCTTTCGCAGACCTTCGTGGGTGATAGTGACAAGGGATGCCAGTCTTGTAGGATGGGGAGCAGTCTGGAACTCTCTAAGAGCTCAGGGTGTGTGGACTCAGGTAGAGTCTCTCCTTCCCATCAATATCCTAGAGTTGAGAGCAATATACAATGCGCTTCAGGCTTGGCCTCAGTTGGCTTCAGTCCAATTTGTCAGGTTTCAGTCGGACAACATTATGATTGTAGCTTGCATCAATCATCAGGGAGGAACAAGGAGTTCCTTAGTGATGACAGAAGTAGCCAAGATTATACAGTGGGCGGAGTCTCACTCCTGCCATCTGTCAGCGATCCACATCCCAGGGGTGGAAAACTGGGAAGCAGATTTTATGAGCAGACAGGCGTTTCATCCGGGAGAGTGAGAACTCCATCCGGAGGTGTTTTCCAACCTGATTCTCGGAGTTGGATCTCATGGCATCTCGTCAGAATGCCAAGCTTCCGAGAAAAGGGGCCAGGTCCAGGGATCCTCAGGCCAAGCTGATGCCTTGGCAGTGCCTTAGTCTTTCAGCCTAGCTTATGTATTCCCTCCGTTTGCTCTTCTTCCCCGGGTGATTGCTCGAGTCAAACAGGAGAGGGCGTCGGTGATCCTCATCGCCCCAGCGTGGCCTTGCAGGATTTGGTATGCCGATCTGGTGGACATGTCATCTCAGCCACCGTGGAAGCTCCCATTGAGGAAAAGACCTTCTCATTAAGGGTCCCTTCCATCATCCAAATCTAGTTTCTCTGCAGCTGACTGCTTGGAGATTGAACGCTTAATTTTGTCTAAGCGTGGGTTTTCTGATTTGGTTATAGATACCTTGATTCAGGCGCGTAAGCCAGTTACTAGAAAAATTTACCATAAGATATGGCGTAAATATCTTTCTTGGTGTGAATCCAAGGGCTACTCATGGAGTAGGGTTAGGATTCCCAGGATTTTGTCTTTTCTCAAAGAAGGATTGGAGAAAGGGTTGTCAGCAAGTTCCTTGAAGGGACAGATTTCTTCTTTATCTATTTTGTTACACAAGCGTCTGGCAGATGTCCAATCTTTTTGTCAGGCTCTGACTAGAATCAGACCTGTATTTAGACCAATTGCTCCTCCTTGGAGTTTGAATTTAGTTTTTAGAGTTCTTTAAGGGGTTCCGTTTGAACCTATGCATTCCATAGATAAGTTATTATCTTGGAAGGTTTTGTTTTTGGTTGCTATTTCTTCTGCTCGCAGAGTATCTGAGCTTTCGGCATTACAATGTGAATCTCCTTATCTTGTTTTTCATTCGGATGAGGTAGTGTTACATACCAAACCTGGTTTTCTTCCTAAGGTTGTTTCAAATAAAAATATTAAATCAGGAAATTGTTGTTCCTTCCTTGTGTCCTAATCATTCTTCTGCGAAGGAGCGTCTGTTACATAAATTGGACGTGGTCCGTGCTTTGAAGTTCTACTTACAGGCGACTAAGGATTTTCGTCAATCGTCTTCCTTGTTTGTCGTTTTTTCAGGGAAACATAGGGGTCAGAAAGCTACGGCTACCTCTCTTTCTTTTTGGCTGAAGAGTATCATCTGTTTTGCATATGTAACTGCTGGTCAGCAGCCTCCTGAACGTATTACGGCTCAATCCACTAGGACTGTGGCTTTCTCATGGGCGTTTAAAAATGATGCTTCCTTTGAACAGATTTGCAAAGCTGCAACTTGGTCGTGTCTTCACACTTTTTCCAAATTTGATACTTTTGCCTCAGCTGAGGCTGTTTTTGGGAGGAAAGTTCTTCAAGCAGTGGTGCCTTCCGTTTAGGTTCCCTGTCTTTCATCCGTTTACTATAGCTTTGGTATTGTATCCCACAAGAAAGGATGAAATCCATGGACTCATCGTATCTTGAAAAAGGAAATTTATGCTTACCTGATAAATTTATTTATTTTTCAATACGATGAGTCCACGGCCCGCCCTGTTCTATGAGACAGGTTATTACATTTTTGTTAAACTTCAGACACCTCTGCACCTTGGCTTTTCCTTTCTCTTCCTAATTTCGGTCGAATGACTGGGTTGGGAGGGAAGGGAGAAGCTATTTATACAGCTCTGCTGTGGTGCTCTTTGCCTCCTCCTGCTGACCAGGAGGCGATATCCTACAAGTAAGGATGAAATCCGTGGACTCATCGTATCGAAAAATAAATAAATTTATCAGGTAAGCATAAATTTCCTTTTTTTTCTACCTTAATTCCGATTGGCTGATAGAATTCTATCAGCCAATCGGAATTGAAGGGACGCCATATTGGATGACTTCACTTAAAGGAACCGTCATTTAATAAGACGACTTTGATGGAAGAGGATGCTCCGCGCCGGATGTCTTGAAGATGGACCCGCGCCGGATGTCTTGAAGATGGACCCGCGCCGGATGGATGAAGATAGAAGATGACGTCTGGATGAAGACTTCTGCCCGTCTGGAGGACCACTTCGCCCGGCAGGGATAAAGACTACTCCCAGCTTCGTTGAGGACTCCGGCCCGGTTGGGTGAAGACTTCTCCCGGTAAGATGATCTTCAAGGGGAAGAGCGGATTACTTTGGGACAATGCCCCGCAAAAGGCCCCTTTAAGGGCTATTTGTAATATAGTGTAGGGTAGGGCTTTTTTTATTTTGGGGGGGGGCTTTTTTATTTTGTTAGGGGGATAAGATTAGGTGTAATTAGTTTAAAAATCTTGTAATTTGTTTATTATTTTCTGTAATTTAGTGTTTTGTTTTTTTTGTACTTTAGATAATTTTATTTATTTGTATTTAATTGTATTTAATTTAGGGAATTAATTTAATTATAGTGTAGTGTTAGGTGTAATTGTAACTTAGGTTAGGTTTTATTTTACAGGTAAATTTGTCTTTATTTTAACTAGGTAGTTATTAAATAGTTAATAACTATTTAATAACTATTCTACCTAGTTAAAATAAATACAAACTTGCCTGTAAAATAAAAATAAACCCTAAGCTAGATACAATGTAACTATTATTATATTGTTATATTGTAGCTATCTTAGGGTTTATTTTACAGGTAAGTATTTAGTTTTAAATAGGAATTATTTAGGTAATAATAGTAATTTTATTTAGATTTATTTAAATTATATTTAAGTTAGGGGGTGTTAGGGTTAGATTTAGGGGTTAATAACTTTAATATAGTGGCGGCGACATTGGGGGTGGCAGATTAGGGGTTAAGAAGTGTAGGTAGGTTGCGGTGACAGGGGCGGCAGATTAGGGGTTAATAAATATAATGTAGGTGTCGGGGATGTCGGGGGCAGCAGATTAGGGGTTCATAAGTATAACGTAGGTGGCGGCGGTGTCCGGAGCGGCAGATTAGGGGTTAATCAATATAATGTAGGTGTCGGCGATGTCGGGGGCGTCAGATTAGGGGTTAATAAGTGTAAGATTAGGGGTGTTTAGACTTGTGGTTCATGTTAAAGTGTTAGGTGTAGACATACATGTATTTTCCCCATAGGAATCAATGGGGCTGCGTTAGGAGCTAAACGCTGCTTTTTTGCAGGGGTTTTTTCAGCCGGCTCTCCCCCATTGAGTGAATATATTCCTGGCATTTGACTGCTGGAGGCATAACAGCCAATGGCAGAGAGAATATAGTCCCTCTGGGTGACCCTTGAATATAAAGGCAGCACTGCAAACCCTGTCTAGAGTTAGACACCGACCCAGCGCATGAAGACCACAGCTGAGCAGGGGACACACCTGAAAATCTCCCAAATGATCAGCCGATGGTCCAGAGATCTGAGCTGCAACAATTTGCCCAATAGTATAATAAAGAGCAGCAGTTTAAAGAGACTTTCCAATTTATTTCCTTTATCACATTGTGCACAGCCTTTTTATATGCACACTTTCTGAGATACCAGCTCCTACTGAGCATGTGCACAGGTTCACAGTGTGTACGTATATGAGGCTGTTATTGGCTGATGTATGTCACATGATACAGGCACCAATAAACTGCACCTGGGGAGGGCTGTGTGTCACACAAGGAGCAGCACACTGTACACCAGGGGACTGACAGATAAATACACATATCACCTGGGGAGGGCTGTGTGTCACACAAAGAGCAGCACACTGTACACCAGGGGACTGGCAGATAAATACATATATCACCTGGGGAGGGCTGTGTGTCACACAAGGAGCAGCACACTGTACACCAGGGGACTGGCAGATAAATACACATTTCACCTGGGGAGGGCTGTGTGTCACACAAGGAGCAGCACACTGTACACCAGGGGACTGGCAGATAAATACACATATCACCAGGGGAGGGCTGTGTGTCACACAAGGAGCAGCACACTGTACACCAGGGGACTGACAGATAAATACACATTTCACCTGGGGAGGGCTGTGTGTCACACAAGGAGCAGCACACTGTACACCAGGGGATAGGCAGATAAATACACATATCGACTGGGGAGGGCTGTGTCTCACACAAGGAGCAGCACACTGTACACCAGGGGACTGGCAGATAAATACACATATCACCTGGGGAGGGCTGTGTGTCACACAAGGAGCAGCACACTGTACATCAGGGGACTGGCAGATAAATACACATATCACCTGGGGAGGGCTGTGTGTCACACAAGGAGCAGCACACTGTACACCAGGGGACTGGCAGATAAATACACATCACCTGGGGAGGGCTGTGTGTCACACAAGGAGCAGCACACTGTACACCAGGGGATAGGCAGATAAATACACATCACCTGGGGAGGGCTGTGTGTCACACAAGGAGCAGCACATTGTACACCAGGGGACTGGCAGATAAATACACATATCACCTGGGGAGGGCTGTGTGTCACACAAAGAGCAGCACACTGTACACCAGGGGACTGGCAGATAAATACACATATCACCTGGGGAGGGCTGTGTGTCACACAAGGAGCAGCACACTGTACACCAGGGGACTGGCAGATAAATACACATATCACCTGGGGAGGGCTGTGTGTCACACAAGGAGCAGCACACTGTACACCAGGGGACTGACAGATAAATACACATATCACCTGGGGAGGGCTGTGTGTCACACAAGGAGCAGCACACTGTACACCAGGGGACTGGCAGATAAATACACATATCGACTGGGGAGGGCTGTGTCTCATACAAGGAGCAGTACACTGTACACCAGGGGACTGGCAGATAAATATACATTTTACCTGGGGAGGGCTGTGTGTCACACAAGGAGCAGCACACTGTACACCAGGGGATAGGCAGATAAATACACATATCACCTGGGGAGGGCTGTGTGTCACACAAGGAGCAGCACACTGTACACCAGGGGACTGGCAGATAAATACACATATCACCTGGGGAGGGCTGTGTGTCACACAAGGAGCAGCACATTGTACACCAGGGGACTGGCAGATAAATACACATATCACCTGGGGAGGGCTGTGTCTCATACAAGAAGCAGTACACTGTACACCAGGGGACTGGCAGATAAATACACATTTTACCTGGGGAGGGCTGTGTGTCACACAAGGAGCAGCACACTGTACACCAGGGGACTGACAGATAAATACACATCACCTGGGGAGAGCTGTGTGTCACACAAGGAGCAGTACACTGTACACCAGGGGACAGTCAGATAAATACACATTTCACCTGGGGAGGGCTGTGTGTCACACAAGGAGCAGCACACTGTACACCAGGGGACTGGCAGATAAATACACATATCACCTGGGGAGGGCTGTGTGTCACACAAGGAGCAGCACAATGTACACCAGGGGACTGGCAGATAAATACACATATCACCTGGGGAGGGCTGTGTGTCACACAAGGAGCAGCACACTGTATACCAGGGGACTGACAGATAAATACACATATCACCTGGGGAGGGCTGTGTGTCACACAAGGAGCAGCACACTGTACACCAGGGGACTGGCAGATAAATACACATATCACCTGGGGAGGGCTGTGTGTCACACAAGGAGCAGCACAATGTACACCAGGGGACTGGCAGATAAATACACATATCACCTGGGGAGGGCTGTGTGTCACACAAGGAGCAGCACACTGTACACCAGGGGACTGACAGATAAATACACATATCACCTGGGGAGGGCTGTGTGTCACACAAGGAGCAGCACACTGTACACCAGGGGATAGGCAGATAAATACATATCACCTGGGGAGGGCTGTGTGTCACACAAGGAGCAGCACATTGTACACCAGGGGACTGGCAGATAAATACACACATCACCTGGGGAGGGCTGTGTGTCACACAAGGAGCAGCACACTGTACACCAGGGGATAGGCAGATAAATACATATCACCTGGGGAGGGCTGTGTGTCACACAAGGAGCAGCACACTGTACACCAGGGGACTGGCAGATAAATACACATATCACCTGGGGAGGGCTGTGTGTCACACAAGGAGCAGCACACTGTACACCAGGGGATTAGCAGATAAATACACATTTCACCTGGGGAGGGCTGTGTGTCACACAAGGTGCAGCACACTGTACACCAGGGGACTGGCAGATAAATACACATCACCTGGGGAGGGCTGTGTCTCACACAAGGAGCAGCACACTGTACACCAGGGGATAGGCAGATAAATACACATATCACCTGGGGAGGGCTGTGTGTCACACAAGGAGCAGCACACTGTACACCAGGGGATAGGCAGATAAATACACATATCACCTGGGGAGGGCTGTGTGTCACACAAGGAGTAGCACACTGTACACCAGGGGATAGGCAGATAAATACACATCACCTGGGGAGGGCTGTGTGTCACACAAGGAGCAGCACACTGTACACCAGGGGACTGGCAGATAAATACACATATCACCTGGGGAGGGCTGTGTGTCACACAAGGAGCAGCACACTGTACACCAGGGGACTGGCAGATAAATACACATATCACCTGGGGAGGGCTGTGTGTCACACAAGGAGCAGCACACTGTACACCAGGGGACTGGCAGATAAATACACACATCACCTGGGGAGGGCTGTGTCACACAAGGAGCAGCACATTGTACACCAGGGGACAGGCAGATAAATACACATCACCTGGGGAGGGCTGTGTGTCACACAAGGAGCAGCACACTGTACACCAGGGGACTGGCAGATAAATACACATATCACCTGGGGAGGGCTGTGTGTCACACAAGGAGCAGCACACTGTACACCAGGGGACTGGCAGATAAATACACATATCACCTGGGGAGGGCTGTGTGTCACACAAGGAGCAGCACACTGTACACCAGGGGACTGGCAGATAAATACACATATCACCTGGGGAGGGCTGTGTGTCACACAAGGAGAAGCACACTGTACACCAGGGGACTGACAGATAAATACACATATCACCTGGGAAGGGCTGTGTCACACAAGGAGCAGCACACTGTACACCAGGGGACTGGCAGATAAATACACATATCACATGGGAAGGGCTGTGTGTCACACAAGGAGCAGCACACTGTACACCAGGGGACTGGCAGATAAATACACATATCACATGGGAAGGGCTGTGTGTCACACAAGGAGCAGCACACTGTACACCAGGGGACTGGCAGATAAATACACATATCACCTGGGGAGGGCTGTGTGTCACACAGGGAGCAGCACACTGTACACCAGGGGATAGGCAGATAAATACACATTTTACCTGGGGAGGGCTGTGTGTCACACAAGGAGCAGCACACTGTACACCAGGGGACTGACAGATAAATACACATCACCTGGGGAGGGCTGTGTGTCACACAAGGAGCAGCACACTGTACACCAGGGGACTGACAGATAAATACACATATCACCTGGGGAGAGGGCTGTGTGTCACACAAGGAGCAGCACACTGTACACCAGGGGACTGGCAGATAAATACACACATCACCTGGGGAGGGATGTGTGTCACACAAGGAGCAGCACACTGTACACCAGGGGACTGGCAGATAAATACATATCACCTGGGGAGGGCTGTGTGTCACACAAGGAGCAGCACACTGTACACCAGGGGATAGGCAGATAAATACATATATCACCTGGGGAGGGCTGTGTGTCACACAAGGAGCAGCACACTGTACACCAGGGGACTGGCAGATAAATACACATATCACCTGGGGAGGGCTGTGTCACACAAGGAGCAGCACACTGTACACCAGGGGACTGGCAGATAAATACACATCACCTGGGGAGGGCTGTGTCACACAAGGAGCAACACACTGTACACCAGGGGACTGGCAAATAAATACACATATCACCTGGGGAGAGGGCTGTGTGTCACACAAGGAGCAGCACACTGTAGACCAGGGGACTGACAGATAAATACACATATCACCTGGGGAGGGCTGTGTCACACAAGTAGCAGCACACTGTACACCAGCGGACTGGCAGATAAATACACATTTCACCTGGGGAGGGCTGTGTGTCACACAAGGAGCAGCACACTGTACACCAGGGGACAGGCAGATAAATACACATTTCACCTGGGGAGGGCTGTGTGTCACACAAGGAGCAGCACACTGTACACCAGGGGACTGGCAGATAAATACACATTTTACCTGGGGAGGGCTGTGTGTCACACAAGGAGCAGCACACTGTACACCAGGGGACAGGCAGATAAATACACATTTCACCTGGGGAGGGCTGTGTGTCACACAAGGAGCAGCACACTGTACACCAGGGGACTGGCAGATAAATACACATATCACCTGGGGAGGGCTGTGTCACACAAGTAGCAGCACACTGTACACCAGCGGACTGGCAGATAAATACATATATCACCTGGGGAGGGCTGTGTGTCACACAAGGAGCAGCACACTGTACACCAGGGGACTGGCAGATAAATACACATATCACCTGGGGAGGGCTGTGTGTCACACAAGGAGCAGCACACTGTACACCAGGGGACTGGCAGATAAATACACATCACCTGGGGAGGGCTGTGTGTCACACAAGGAGCAGCACACTGTACACCAGGGGACTGGCAGATAAATACACATCACCTGGGGAGGGCTGTGTGTCACACAAGGAGCAGCACACTGTACACCAGGGGACAGGCAGATAAATACACATATCACCTGGGGAGGGCTGTGTCACACAAGTAGCAGCACACTGTACACCAGCGGACTGGCAGATAAATACATATATCACCTGGGGAGGGCTGTGTGTCACACAAGGAGCAGCACACTGTACACCAGGGGACTGGCAGATAAATACACATATCACCTGGGGAGGGCTGTGTCACACAAGTAGCAGCACACTGTACAACAGGAGAATGGCAGATATGTCACTGATACCAGACAGCTAAGGCTACCCCCCACCCCCTACAACCTCACCCCTGTTGTTTCTCAGTGGTTTTGGGTTCCTCAGAGCAACCACAATCCCTGGAAGCATTTGTTTGCTTGTCTTGTGAAGAGCTGGTGTATGACCAGGAAAACCCTCCTAGGCTGTCCGGGCTCCTGGAACTCCCGGTCGGCCACCTCACAACGGACTCCCGCCTAACCCCTCTCAGGCCGCCCGGGCTCCTGGAACTCCCGGTCGGCCACAGGACAGCAGGACACCCGCTAACTTTACCCCTGCTTGCTCCAGCAGCCCTTTGCCCCAGAGCTCCGCTATTTTGGGGATTGGTAGCCCCTAGGGAGGACAAGAGCTGGGGGAATTATCGGAGGGGAGCTCCTTTGGAACCGGGGGTTTGGACACCCCTACCCCCATAACTTCAACGGACTATAACTCGGGTCCCCAGTAACAAATCACGCTGATTTTTGGACTGTGGATCCACCCGAAACTGCCACCCTTAAAGGGACAGTATACACTCATTTTCATATAACTGCATGTAATAGACACTACTATAAAGAATAAGATGCACAGATACCGATATAAAAATCCAGTATAAAACTGTTTAAAAACTTACTTAGAAGCTTTCAGTTTAGCTTTGTTGAAAAGGTAGCTGGAAAGCCCACTGCAAGTGGGAAATAAGACCCCCCCCCCTCCCCCTTCTTTTGCATATGAAAAGACCCTTCACACAAACAGGAGCAAGCTGGAGAAGGTATACATCAGTATTCACATAAAACTTTGGGGCTTGGTTAGGAGTCTGAAAATCTGAGCAATGTTATTTAAAAATAAGCAAAACTAAACATTTTTTTTTTTAAAAAAACTTAAAACTTAAAAAAAAATCTACAAAACATTTATGCAAAGAAAAAATGAGTGTATAATGTCCCTTTAAGTACAGGGATGAGATGTGTGTATAAAAGGAGTGTGTGTGTTCAATAAAATCAGTTCTTGTTTCACCTGAATGCTAGTCTGTCTAGTTATTTGGTTGGGCTCCAGCTAAAATCACTTTCCTGAGCTACATAGCAGCCAGTCGGGGTAGCTAGAGTCTGCCACAGGGTGGGACCCTGAATACTGGTGCTGTCAGGCATAAGAAGTGGCTACAGACTGTGGTCACTTGCCAGCTACATAGCTGCAGTCGGCAAGGAGGAAGCAGGACCCGTTTGGCGGAGCTACCCAGTCGGGGTAGGCGGGTATCCATCACAAGAACTACATGTAAATCATCTTAAAAAAAATTCTCAGTACCCCCGCCATGCAAATAAAATGAATCTAAAGCTTCAAAGAGGTTCATATCCGAGATTTAGAGCATGACATTGATACATAAAGCTGCCATGTGCAAACAAACTATAGTTGCATTCCTGTGTCAGTGCACTCAGTCTATCCCAATTTTGAAAGTTTCTTCATCACAGCAAAGTTTTAATACAATTTGGAGAAAATCTTTACCGTTCTTCATATCATCTGGTCGGATGCCACTAACAGCCGTCCTGAAGTCTGTGACCCATTCTGTTTGCTTGACATATTTATCATACACACATTTCCCAAACTGGTTGACTATGGACACACGGGCCAAAATGCTTTCCTCTCCGGTCTGCCCAACTCCCACCATCTCACAATCCATAGCGACAGTCTTTGTAAGTCTAGAACAGAAACACAAATCGTCAATTACCACTGGGGGACTGATTTGTAAAACATGGATTAGTTTATTGAATGAGGAGTGTGTGCACTAACATGATTACCTGTGGGAAGAAACGTCAACATTAAACAGATTTCCACCATAGAGAGCAGAATTATTTACCCTTCAAATGCTTTCTCTTTCACCAGAACAACATCCGTGGAAGAGGATTGTTTCTCTGGGAGTCCTTGCATCTTACGAGCTATCTGCCCAGCCTCCGGCCCCATCGCTGCTTCTATATCATCCGGATCCACATCATCAAACCAAATGTCTACCCTGAGGACCAAGAAAAGTTTGTTACACTGGCTTATAACAATAATAGTTAATAACAACACTATATTAAATTGCCTCAGTGGTGAAAAATATTTTCTGTAGGTAGCGTATAGAATAACCCTCCTTATGCTCATTAGTTTAGGGGTGAATGCAGGACTGGGAACCTACTGTGAAACTACACAGAGATCCATCAGCACATGTGACAGTCACATATATGCGACCGCGGTTCCATAAAAGTACAAGCAATTTAAAAAAATATAAAAAAATAATTAATAATCCCATCTAGACTAAGTGAAAAACTCCAAATGTTTTAGGTCAGTGCCACTAAGTTATAAATACTCTTTTCCCTGCCTCATAATGGGTGAAAAAAAAGATTATCTTTACCAAAATGCTAGCAATACGGTCTATACACAAATATGATTTCAATTATTATAACTGGATTCCTATTTTACCATTTTCATTGCATTTCATTTTACTAAATATCTTTTTATTTTTTGGAACATTATACTGCATATTTTATAATAAAATACAGGATTGCTTATACTTCTTTCTAATGACACGGTGAGTCCAGGGATCAGCATTAATTACTGTTGGGAATATCACTCCTGGCCAGTAGGAGGCGGAAAAGAGCACCACAGCAAGGCTGTTAAGTATTACTTCCCTTCCCACAAACCCTAGTCATTCTCTTTGCCTGCAGTGCAAGCAGGAGGTGAAGTGTTCGGTGTCTGACAAGAATTTTTCTTCAATTAAGAGTTTGTTATTTTAAAGCAGAGTAGGTTTGCTCTGATCTTTCCTTGGGTCTAGCCGTAGTCCACGCCAGTCTCTTCAGTAGAGTAGTGGTGGCTTTTAAGCAATTCGGAATTTGTGGGGTACAATCCCCACTGCGCCTCTCAAACCGTTTGGCTGCCCTATCCAGAAAGCCTGAGTATGCTTACTCTGTTCTTTCTTTTCCACAGGTCCATGTGAGGGAGGAAACACTCTCAAACCAGGTGACAAAAGAAGGAAAAAAAGAAGGCGCCACAATAGTGCATTATCATTGGTAGAATGCAATTTCTCCTCTTCCACTCAGTACTACTTACGAGATGAAAAGCACTTGATAAGTGCCACAAACGCAGGCTGAGCTATTATAGTCGCACAGCTGACTCTCCTCCAGTCTTATAGCGATGCTCCACGGAATACTGCTAACTGAGATCAGACGGCAGTGTACAAGGAGATATGTTCTATATTAACCGGAGCTCTCCACTACAATAAAATGTTATGTGTGACTGCCCAGAACTTAGCCAATGGTAGTTTTGTAAGGGTCAATCAATTCTATATAGAAAAATCTGTGTAAAGTCTTAATAGTATGTAAAAGACTTTTTATTAAAACAATGTAAAAACACTAAAATACGACGTTTCATGGTCTTACACCGACCGTTTCATCAGGTAATTTACATTTACAGCTTAACACAGATTAACTCTGCATTAGAGACATCATTAAATCGACTAAGGATTGGACCTATCTCTGCATTAGAGACATCAACATGAACTTACACGCTAAGTGTTCTATTTATCTACCTGTTTACCGGGTTGTGCACTTTTCTAATACCCTATTTGTTTTTTAAGTTCTATTTATTTTTATATTATCTCACACATAGAGAGATTTTACAGACTGATGGTTTTATGTGTCCGTAGTTTGTGGGTCTCTAGAATTTTTACGCAGTAATTAAAGGAGTCTTATCACTGTTTGTGGGGGTATCTCACACATTCTCCCTTGCTTACTTAAATATACAGATGTATTAACATTACACTTATTATGGGTATGTTATAAGGGTACACTCCACTTTAATTTGCACAAATTATTTTTATATTTGAAAGTTACTTTTAGAAGGGCATCATTATAGTAATTTTGACCCGTATGTGGTTTATTTAACTAATACCACGTTTTTATTAGGCGCATCCAATTTATACACATATTTTGTTTGCTCAAACCAGGTGAGCTGTCCTTCTGCCGGACAGATGTAGATGTAAGTGCCAAGTTTATTTTTCTTTTTTATGGGGAAAATATGGCACTTCAGCAGTTAAAGCTGCATGGGACGTTTAATTTACCATTGGCTCTATTAATTGCAGGCAGATTAAGCAGGCACTCGACGAGAGGAGTGGTTAATAACTTTTATTATGGGTTCAGTCTCTGTCCTTATCTCCGGTTTAGACCCGGTCAAAGACTGTGTATGTAGCGTGCCGTTTTTAATTAATACAATGTTTTCACTGTTGCGGCTCTGCTATGGATCCTAATGGCCACCGGGACCGCCCATGATTACAAGGAGGCAGTTCCCTTCAGAGGCAGCAGGTAGTTTAGCGCGCTTTCCGGACTAAATTCCTGCGAGTTCCGGAAAAGTGACGATATTTACATTTGTGACTCTGCTGAGATAGAGGATCACCCAGCCGACTAATTGCGCAGTTCCGGAATGAAAACCGGATCGTTTGCATGTTAGAAAAATAGCTGAGGTGTAGAGGGTGCCTGGGGTTGTAATAATGACCGCTGCTCTGTTGTTACTGTTACAAAAATAAAAATTTAAAAGGGACAGTAACGTTTTTTCTGTGATAAGATTTCAAGGTGAAATAAAAATGGTTTTCATTTTTTTTCTCTCTTTATTGGTTAAAGATGGATCAAGAGGCCTTACAAAATGTTACATGTAACCTGTGTTTTGACTCCCAGGTGGAACCTGGAACCTGGAACATTGTGTTACAGGGATAGACTTTTTGATCCTGAGCGATCATTAGCTAAGGCAGATGCTGTTCAGGTGTCTCCTGTACCAGATATGCCGCAGTTTTCTCCTCAAGCGTCCCAATCTTTTTCGTCCACACATGCAGTGCCTTGCGTTTCCTCTCACGCTCCGGTAGGAGTTTCTTTGCAGATATTGCTGCCCAGGTATCCTCTGCGGTATCCGAGGCGCTTTTGGCTTTTCCCATGCTGCAGGGAAAGCGCAAGAGGAAATTTAAAGAATCAGTGAGCAAGGTTTCTGATCCTGTTGTGGCTACTCAAGGTGCTTCCTCTCAGAAGTCTGAGGAGGAAGACACTTCGGTAGCGTCTGAGGGTGAAATCTTAGACTAAGACAGTATAATTCCTTCTTCTGATGCTGAAGTTGTATCCTTCAGATTTAAGCTGGAACACGTCTGTCTGTTACTTAAGGAGGTTTTGGCTATATTGGAAGATTCCGATACAACTGTCATAGTCAATCCGAAGAAGTCTAGTAAACTGAACAAGTACTTTGATGTTCCCTCCGCGGTGGAGGTATTTCCTGTACCAGACCGTGCTACAGAGATTATTGCACGGGAGTGGGAGAGATCTGGAATTCCTTTTTCTCCATCTCCAATTTTCAAGAAAATGTTTCCAATAGCTGACTCTATTAAGGAGTCTTGGCAGACGGTTCCCAAGGTGGAAGGGGCGATCTCCACTTTGGCTAAGAGAACCACTATTCCCATAGAGTATAGCTGTTCCTTTAAAGATCCAATGGATAAGAAGTTGGAGGCATTGCTAAAGAAAATGTATGTTCACCAGGGTCTCCAATGGCAGCCTGTGGTGTGTATTGCCACTGTCATCAGCGCGGCAGCCTACTGGTTTGATGCTTTGTCTGACTCTATTCAGACAGATACTCCACTTGAGATCTAGGACAGGATTAAGGCTCTTAAGTTAGCCAATTCCTTTATCACGGATGCTTCCTTACAAGTCATCAAGTTGGGAGCAAAAATGTCTGGTTTTGCGGTTCAGGCTCGCAGAGCATTGTGGTTAAAGTCCTGGTCTGCGGATGTTTCATCTAAGTCCAAGCTCTTGGCGATTCCCTATAAGGGTAAGACCTTGTTTGGGCCTGGCTTGGCTGAAATAATTTCAGATATTACAGGGGGAAAGGGATCTTTTCTCCCTCAAGATAAAAAGAATAAGCAGAAAGGATGTCAGAGTAATTTTTGTTCCTTTCGTAACTTTAGAGGCAAACCCTCCCCTCCCTCCTCCAAGCAAGAACAATCCAAGTCTTCCTGGAAGCCTAGTCAGAATTTGTCAGGGTTTTTTCCCTGTTTTGTTTGCCATGTGCTGCTGGCAGCTATTTTACTCACCTTTCTTGCTGACTCTGGTGCATACTGTGTGATGCTGCTCATTTCCTGTACTTCCTTTTATGGCCAGACTGGTGTACATCATCCGTGTGAGACAGGATGCAGTCTCAGAATTGTGATGTCATCACTTATTATTTAAAGGGCCTCTGTTCAGTATGCTTTGCCCTTGCGTTGTCTCAGACCTGTTTGTGAGAGCTCCTGTGTATTACCTGGCTGTCTGACGTCCCTCCTGGTTCCTGATCCCTAGCTTATTCCTGACTCTGTTGTTCTCCTTGTTCCTGATTCCGGCTCGTCTGACTACTCGCTTTGGCTCCTGACTCGGCTCGTCTGACTACCAGCTCTGGTTTTGATTACTGGCTTGTTATTTGACTTGTGGACTTATTATTTTTTGCTATTAATAAAAGGTGTGATTATTTTAGCACTTCTTGTCTCAGTCTGATTCCTGGCATCCTGACAGTCTTGGAACAAGGGGAAGCAGTCTAAGAAACCTGCAGCTGATTCAAAGTCAGCATGAAGGGTCAACCCCCGATCCGGGAGCAGATCCAGTAGGGGCAGACTTTCTCAATTCGCTCAAACCTGGGTTTGAGAAGTTCCGGATCGCTTGGCTGTGGACAATGTATCCTAGGGGTACAAACTGGAACTCAAGACTTTTCCTCCCAGATGCAGGTTCCTCCTCTCACGATTTTCTGTAGACCAGATAAAGAGAGAGGCGTTCTTACATTGTGTTCAGGATCTTTCCGTCCTGGGTGTAATAGTTCCAGTTCCATCACAGGAACAGGTTCTGGGATTCTACTCCAATCTGTTAGTGGTTCCCAAAAAAGAGGGAACTTACAGACCAATTTTAGACCTGAAATGTCTAAAAAAATTCCTCAGAGTACCATTCTTCAAGATGGAAACTATACGTTCCATTCTTCCCTTGGTCCAAGAGGGTCAGTTCGTGACAACCATAGACCTAAAGGATGCGCACCTTCATGTTCCCATTCACAAGGATCATCACAAGTTTCTAAGATTCACCTTCTTGGACAATCACTTTCAGTTTGTGGCTCTTCCTTTTGGCCTTGCCACAGCTCCCAGAATTTTCTCAAAGGTTCTGGGGGCCCTATTAAATGTAATCCGGTCTCAGGGTATTGCAGTGGCGCCCTATCTGGACAAAATTCTGGTTCAGGCGCCGTCATTTCAACAAGCAAACTCTCATATGGAGATCTTGTTGTCTTTTCTTCACTCCCATGGAAGGAAGGTGAACCTGGGAAAAAGTTCTCTGGTTCCAGCTACAAGGGTAATGTTCTTAGGGACCATAATAGATTCACTATCGATGAAGATATTTTGATTATTTCCTTGCCCTCCAGTCCTCTCTTTTTGGCCATCAGTGGCTCAATGCATGGAGGTAATAGGTCTGATGGCGGCTATCATGGACATCATCCCTTTCGCTCGGTTCCATCTCAGGGCTCTGCAGTTTTGCATGCTAAGGCAATGGAACGGGGACTATGCGGATCCGTCTCCTCGAATAGATCTGAATCAGGCGATAAGAGACTCTCTTCCGTAGTGGTTGTCTCAGGAACACCTCTCCCAGGGAACCTGCTTCCGCAGATCTACCTGGGTGATTGTGACCACGGATGCCAGCCTACTGGGCTGGGGAGCAGTCTGGTGCTCGTTGAAGGCTCAGGGTCTATGGACTCGGGAGGAGTCATTTCTCCCCATAAACATCCTAGAGCTCAGAGCGATCTTCAATGCTCTACTGGCCTGGCCTCAGCTTTAGCCTGGTTTATAAGGTTCCAGTCAAACACCATAACATCGGTGGCTTACATCAACCACCAGGGAGGAACTCGGAGTCCCTTGGCCATGTCAGAGGTGACCAGAATTATTCAGTGGGCGGAGATCCACAACTGCTGTCTATCTGCAATCCACATTACAGGAGTGGACAATTGGGAAGTGGAGTTTCCGAGCAGGTAGACTTTTCATCCCAGGGAGTGGGAACTCCATCCAGAGGTGTTTTCCAGTCTGACCCCCAAGTGGGGGCGGCCGGAGCTGGATTTCATGGCATCTCGTCAGAATGCCAAGCTCCCGAAGTACAGTTCGATGTCCAGGGATCCACAGGCTGTACTGAAAGATGCTCTGGCGGTCCCTTGAAATTTCAGTCTAGCATACCCGTTTCCTCCGTTCGCGAAAATGTCATCTCTTCCACCTTGGAGACTACCTCTGAGGAAGGACCTTCTACTTAAACTTCAGGGTGCCTTTCTTCATCCAAATCTCACTTCTCTGAAGCTGACTGCTTGGAGATTGAACGCTTAATTTTATCTAAGCGCTGGTTCTCAGAATTGGTCATTGAGACTTTGATCCAGGCTCGTAAGCCTGTGACAAGAAAGATTTACCATAAAATATGGCGTAAATATCTGTATTGGTGTGAATCCAGAGGCTACTCTTGGAGTAGAGTCAGGATTCCTAGGATTTTGTCTTTTACCAGGAGGGCCTGGAGAAGGGTTTGTCAGCTAGTACTCTGAAAGGTCAGATTCTGCCTTGTCTATTTTATTGCATAAGCGGCTGGCGGATGTGCCAGACGTGCAATCCTTTTATCAGGCCTTGGTCAGAATCAGGCCTGTGTTTAAACCTGTTACTCCTTCCTGGAGTTTTAACCTTGTTCTTAAAGTCCGTTTGAGCCTATTCATTTCTTAGATATTAAGATGTTATCTTGGAAGGTTTTGTTTTTTGTGGCCATTTCTTCTGTTCAGAGAGTCTCTGAACTTTCAGCGTTACAGTATGATTCCCCTAACCTTATATTTCATTCTGATAAGGTGGTTCTGCGTACTAAGTTAGGTTTCCTTCCTAAGGTTGTTTCGGACAGGAATATTAATCAGGAAATCGTTGTTCCTTCTTTGTGTCCTAACCCTTCTTCTCATAAGAAGCGTTTGTTGCACAACCTAGATGTGTTGCAGGCGACTAAGGACATTCGCCAGTAGCTATGGCTACTTCTCTTTCGCTCTGGCTGAAGAGTATAATTCGTTTGGCCTATGAAACTGCTGGACAACAGACCCCTGGAGAGAATCATGGCTCACTCCACGAGGGCTGTTTCTTCTTCCTGGGCTTTCAAAAATGAGGCTTCTGTTTAGGTTACCTGTCTTGTCCCTCCCTTATCATCTGTGTCCTCTAGCTTGGGTATTGATTCCCAACAGTAATTGATGATGATTCGTGGACTCACCGTGTCAAGAAAGAAAGAAATCAGGTAAGCATAAATTTAGTTTTTTCTCCCTTCGCCTTTTTAATTGCACTCAAATACTTATAAAAGTTATGAGACCATTTCTACTTATATAACATTGGAGGTAGGTACCTGGAATTTAGATTTAACATAATTGATTTAGATTGATCTATCATGATCCGTCAGTGCTACAACGGGATAAAGACATTATACACTGTATCTTGCTAAAAGGTGTAATCTTCATTTATGTATAACTGTCATCCACAGAAAATGTTGCCAGCTAGGTGGCATTATGAAGTATCTGGGTAACTTTGTTATAGTTTAATATTTTCTGATATCCAAAGTACAAATTAACTGCATAATTTAACATACATATTTGTTCATTAAAGCTTAATATTGGCTAAAATTGTAGCCGGTTGGTGCATCCACTAAAAAGGTCCTGGGGAGAACACTGTGTATGTAATGACATGATACATACAGGAAAGTGCTCAATAAATAAACAATTTAAAAGTGCATTTAATGTACTCTGTAAAAATCTGAATCTTCCAATGCATAAAAAAAATAATATTAACAGAATACATCTAAATAGTTGTTAAAGACCGCTGAAAATTGTGAATTCATATGATTCTATACAAATCATCCTAAATTATGTGGGAACAAACCTTATTTAATGGAGACGATTAAACTCGCACTTAAGGTACACAGTCATTTAAAAAAAAAAAACAACTGAAATTGAAACAAAGATTTTAAAAATGTGATGGTTTCCTAATATTGCTAGTACCGTGAAATGAGTCTTGAATCATTGGTGACTGGGCTGAACAGGGGCTTTCTTTGGGGTATATTACGTTTCCACGCAATCAGTATTGGAATATTCAAACCATATTACGTCTGTAGGCATCACAGTTTAATCTTTTTTTTTTTTTTTTTTTAAATATGCATTGTTCTTTATTAAACTGAAGTAATAAGACATGTATGTGACACTAGAAACAAATGTAAAGCAAATAACCCTGAGAACAGTGCAATTAGATTTGTATGTGCTTCAGATGTTGCTATTAGTGCCAGGTCCTCCCTTGTCACATTCACTCGCTGCTGCGAAAATCAGTACTTTCTACGGAGGTAATCACACAACATGCTGGGAATTCCTGGTTCAGCCTCTTTCCTTAGATTATTCTGTGAGGCCTGACCATGTGAGGGTCAGAATAATATTTCTTGACATTCTGATGAATTTTAGATCATTAAGCCATAAGATACTATAAGGGAAAACATGTATGACCCATTAAATCCCTTTAAAGATTACTCATAGGGACAATTGGATACTATATTTAATTCAGCCAAAGCTTCTAGGCAATAAATTACACATTGACTATATATAAAATAAATCAGCGATAATTTTGCAAAAACGTCACTTACTTTGGAGTCTCTGTGCAATTGTCCAGTTTTGCATGTTTGTTTTGGTATTTTCCTGTCTGCTCTAACATTTTCTGTTTCTTCTTCGTTGTCATTTCAGCAGCTTTCTGTGTCGTCGTTTCAGCAGTTCTCTTCGTCGTCGTTTCAGCAGTTCTCTTCGTCGTCGTTTCAGCAGTTCTCTTCGTCGTCGTTTCAGCAGTTCTCTTCGTCGTCGTTTCAGCAGTTCTCTTCGTCGTCGTTTCAGCAGTTCTCTTCGTTGTTATTTCAGGAGTTTTCTTCTTTGTCATTTCAGGAGTTTTCTTCTTTGTCATTTCAGGAGTTTTCTTCTTTGTCATTTCAGGAGTTTTCTTCTTTGTCATTTCAGGAGTTTTCTTCGTTGTCGTTTCAGAAGTTTTCTTCTCATTTTTTCGAATTGTTTTTCCTTCCACTACTGCAAGTGGTTTCACATCTCCGTTGGCTTTGATGTCACTTTTTTTACAGTCAGGTTCCTCGCATTTCTTGTGTTTATGTTTCAGCTCTTTGTTTGGTTCCTTTTTAATGACAGGAGCGGCGTTAGGAGCCGGCTTGCTTGTGTTGGATTTCAGCAACTACAGATAGAAAGCGTTTTATAGTGAATGAAGGATCTGAAACCACAAATTACTAGTAAGAGGCAAATATTGCAACACTACAATAAAAAAATACAAAAAAATAAATAAAGTGACTCTACTCTTACATATTAAGAGGGAGAACAGATAAGATAAAAAAACAAAACACATTTAACTTAAACAGTTGCCTACAGCTGCACGCTTAGAAATGCACAGGAGACTTGTTCAGAATGTTTGCACATCAATATGGAAAACGCCAAGATGTTTTTATTTTTCTAATAACATTTGCGCTTCAATACTTAAAGTCTTGTCTCTTAAACATTGTAGCAAACCTACTTATTAAAAAAAAATAAAAATGATTTGACCAGTTTATTTTAGTTCCACAGTAAGATATTTCTGACACACTTGTCTTTAGTAGAACGGAGGTCTCTTGGGTAAAATGGCTACAGTTCTAGTTACTAGTTGGTTGGTCACCAAATCCACTCACAATGTTTTTCAGAAAACAGGGCAAGAAAAATTGAAAAATAGATAACTATAGAATTATACTATAACATTTACATAATCTAAAATTATGTGATACCAGGGTTAACAGCAACCGATCCATATTGTGGGACGTGCCTCAGGAGTTAACATCAACTGATGCATAGACAGAGAACCATGTTGTGGGACGTGCTTAAAGGGTTTACGACAATTTACGCAGTCATAGAACCATGTTGTTAGACGTGCCTAAGGGATTAACAATTGATGGACAGTCACATAGAGCCATGTTGTGGGATGTGCTTCAGAGATTAACAATTGATGCAAAGTTACATAGTACCCTGTTGTTGGACGTGCCTCAGGGATTAACAATTGATGGACAGTCACATAGAGCCATGTTGTGGGATGTGCTTCAGAGATTAACAATTGATGCAAAGTTACATAGTACCCTGTTGTTGGACGTGCCTCAGGGATTAACAATTGATGCACAGTCACATAGAACCATGTTGTGGGACGTGCCTCAGGGATTAACAATTGATGCACAGTCACATAGAACCATGTTGTGGGACGTACCTCAGGGATTAACAATTGATGCAAAGTTACATAGTATCCTGTTGTTGGACGTGCCTCAGGGATTAACAAAACCTCATGCACAGTTTTATGGAACCATGTTGTGGGACATGCCTCTGGGATTAACACCTGATACGCAGTCATAGAACCATGTTGTGGGATGTGCCTCAGGGATTAACACTTGATATGCAGTCACATAGAAACATGTTGTGGGACGTGCCTCTGGGATTAACAACAAATGATGCACAGTCTAATAGAATCATGTTGTGGGACGTGCCTCAGGAACCAACAACAAATGATGCACAGTCTAATAGAATCATGTTGTGGGACTTGCCTCAGGAATTAACAACAAATGATGCACAGTCTAATAGAATCATGTTGTGGGACGTGCCTCAGGAATTAACAACAAATGATGCACAGTCTAATAGAATCATGTTCTGGGACGTGCCTCAGGAATTAACAACAAATGATGCACAGTCTAATAGAATCATGTTGTGGGACGTGCCTCAGGAATTAACAACAAATGATGCACAGTCTAATAGAATCATGTTGTGGGACTTGCCTCAGGAATTAACAACAAATGATGCACAGTCTAATAGAATCATGTTGTGGGACGTGCCTCAGGAATTAACAACAAACGATGCACAGTCTAATAGAATCATGTTGTGGGACGTGCCTCAGGGATTAACACCTGATACGCAGTCACATAGAATCATGTTGTGGGACGTGCCTCAGGGATTAACACCTGATACGCAGTCACATAGAATCATGTTGTGGGACGTGCCTCAGGGATTAACACTTGATACGCAGTCTCATAGAACCACGCTGTGGGACGTGCTGATACGCAGTCACATAGAACCATGTTGTGGGACGTGCCTCAGGAATTAACAACAAATGATGCACAGTCTAATAGAATCATGTTGTGGGACGTGCCTCAGGAATTAACAACAAACGATGCACAGTCTAATAGAATCATGTTCTGGGACGTGCCTCTGGGATTAACACTTGATACGCAGTCACATAGAATCATGTTGTGGGACGTGCCTCAGGGATTAACACCTGATACGCAGTCACATAGAATCATGTTGTGGGACGTACCTCAGGGATTAACACCTGATACGCAGTCACATAGAATCATGTTGTGGGACGTGCCTCAGGGATTAACACTTGATACGCAGTCTCATAGAACCACGCTGTGGGACGTGCTGATACGCAGTCACATAGAACCATGTTGTGGGACGTGCCTCAGGAATTAACAACAAATGATGCACAGTCTAATAGAATCATGTTGTGGGACGTGCCTCAGGAATTAACAACAAATGATGCACAGTCTAATAGAATCATGTTGTGGGACGTGCCTCAGGAATTAACAGCAAATGATGCACAGTCTAATAGAATCATGTTGTGGGACGTGCCTAAGGAATTAACAACAAATGATGCACAGTCTAATAGAATCATGTTGTGGGACGTGCCTCAGGAATTAACAACAAATGATGCACAGTCTAATAGAATCATGTTGTGGGACGTGCCTCAGGAATTAACAACAAATGATGCACAGTCTAATAGAATCATGTTGTGGGACGTGCCTCAGGAATTAACAACAAATGATGCACAGTCTAATAGAATCATGTTGTGGGACGTGCCTCAGGAATTAACAACAAATGATGCACAGTCTAATAGAATCATGTTGTGGGACGTGCCTCAGGAATTAACAACAAATGATGCACAGTCTAATAGAATCATGTTGTGGGACGTGCCTCAGGAATTAACAACAAATGATGCACAGTCTAATAGAATCATGTTGTGGGACGTGCCTCAGGAATTAACAACAAATGATGCACAGTCTAATAGAATCATGTTGTGGGACGTGCTGATACGCAGTCACATAGCACCATGTTGTGGGACGTGCTTTAGGAATTAACAAAAAATGATGCACAGTCACATAGAATCATGTTGAGGGACATGCTGATACGCAGTCACATAGAACGATGTTGTGTGACGCGCCTCTGGGATTAAAGGGACATTCCAGCCTAAATTGAAATCCACATGGATGCATTTCAGTTTTGAATAGAAACATTTTTGTTATATAAATGTATTAGCAAAAATGTTTCTAGTAAAAGCTATAGCTGTTTCAAAAGTGTATTTAAGTATGCAGCGTGCACCAGCATTTTAAACACAGCACTTGCTCTGAGAAATCATGAAATTACTCAATTTGTTGATAGCTGATATGATACAAGCCTCACATGCACTTTGGGCAGCTGCAGTGCTTAAAATGCTGATGCACTGAGAATATCTAGCTGTGCTTCACATGCACGTGCAGAGAAAAATACTAACACAAAAACAGTGATAACTTTTACTTAAAGCATTTTTGCCAACACAAGTATATTGCAAATATGTTTCTAGTCAATGTAATTCATCTATGTGCATTTATATTTTGATCGGAATGTCCCTTTAACACCTGATACGTAGTCACATAGAACCATGTTGTGGGACGTGCCTCAGGAATTAACAACAAATGATGCACAGTCACATAGAACCATGTTGTGGGACGTGCCTCTGGGATTAACACGTGATACCCATTCACATAGAATCATGTTGTGAGACGTGCCTCTGCGATTAATAACAACACTTGGTGCACAGTCACATAGAACCATGTTGTGAGACGTGCCTCTGGGATTAATAACAACACTTGGTGCACAGTCACATAGAATCATGTTGTGAGACGTGCCTCTGGGATTAATAACAACACTTGGTGCACAGTCACATAGAACCATGTTGTGAGACGTGCCTCTGGGATTAATAACAACACTTGGTGCACAGTCACATAGAACCATGTTGTGAGACGTGCCTCTGGGATTAATAACAACACTTGGTGCACAGTCACATAGAACCATGTTGTGAGACGTGCCTCTGGGATTAATAACAACACTTGGTGCACAGTCACATAGAATCATGTTGTGAGACGTGCCTCTGGGATTAATAACAACACTTGGTGCACAGTCACATAGAACCATGATGTGAGACGTGCCTCTGGGATTAACACGTGATACCCATTCACATAGAATCATGTTGTGAGACGTGCCTCTGGGATTAATAACAACACTTGGTGCACAGTCACATAGAACCATGTTGTGAGACGTGCCTCTGGGATTAATAACAACACTTGGTGCACAGTCACACAGAACCATGTTGTGAGACGTGCCTCTGGGATTAATAACAACACTTGGTGCACAGTCACATAGAATCATGTTGTGAGACGTGCCTCTGGGATTAATAACAACACTTGGTGCACAGTCACATAGAATCATGTTGTGAGACGTGCCTCTGGGATTAATAACAACACTTGGTGCACAGTCACATAGAACCATGTTGTGAGACGTGCCTCTGGGATTAATAACAACACTTGGTGCACAGTCACATAGAACCATGTTGTGAGACGTGCCTCTGGGATTAATAACAACACTTGGTGCACAGTCACACAGAACCATGTTGCGAGACGTGCCTCTGGGATTAATAACAACACTTGGTGCACAGTCACATAGAATCATGTTGTGAGACGTGCCTCTGGGATTAATAACAACACTTGGTGCACAGTCACATAGAACCATGTTGTGAGACGTGCCTCTGGGATTAATAACAACACTTGGTGCACAGTCACATAGAACCATGTTGTGAGACGTGCCTCTGGGATTAACACATGATACCCATTCACATAGAATCATGTTGTGAGACGTGCCTCTGGGATTAATAACAACACTTGGTGCACAGTCACATAGAACCATGTTGTGAGACGTGCCTCTGGGATTAATAACAACACTTGGTGCACAGTCACATAGAACCATGTTGTGAGACGTGCCTCTGGGATTAATAACAACACTTGGTGCACAGTCACATAGAACCATGTTGTGAGACGTGCCTCTGGGATTAATAACAACACTTGGTGCACAGTCACATAGAATCATGTTGTGAGACGTGCCTCTGGGATTAACACAGGATACCCATTCACATAGAATCATGTTGTGAGACGTGCCTCTGGGATTAATAACAACACTTGGTGCACAGTCACATAGAATCATGTTGTGAGACGTGCCTCTGGGATTAATAACAACACTTGGTGCACAGTCACATAGAATCATGTTGTGAGACGTGCCTCTGGGATTAATAACAACACTTGGTGCACAGTCACATAGAATCATGTTGTGAGACGTGCCTCTGGGATTAATAACAACACTTGGTGCACAGTCACATAGAATCATGTTGTGAGACGTGCCTCTGGGATTAATAACAACACTTGGTGCACAGTCACATAGAACCATGTTGTGAGACGTGCCTCTGGGATTAATAACAACACTTGGTGCACAGTCACATAGAACCATGTTGTGAGACGTGCCTCTGGGATTAATAACAACACTTGGTGCACAGTCACATAGAACCATGTTGTGAGACGTGCCTCTGGGATTAATAACAACACTTGGTGCACAGTCACATAGAACCATGTTGTGAGACGTGCCTCTGGGATTAATAACAACACTTGGTGCACAGTCACATAGAACCATGTTGTGAGACGTGCCTCTGGGATTAATAACAACACTTGGTGCACAGTCACATAGAACCATGTTGTGAGACGTGCCTCTGGGATTAATAACAACACTTGGTGCACAGTCACATAGAACCATGTTGTGAGACGTGCCTCTGGGATTAATAACAACACTTGGTGCACAGTCACATAGAATCATGTTGTGAGACGTGCCTCTGGGATTAATAACAACACTTGGTGCACAGTCACATAGAATCATGTTGTGAGACGTGCCTCTGGGATTAATAACAACACTTGGTGCACAGTCACATAGAACCATGTTGTGAGACGTGCCTCTGGGATTAATAACAACACTTGGTGCACAGTCACATAGAATCATGTTGTGAGACGTGCCTCTGGGATTAATAAAAACACTTGGTGCACAGTCACATAGAACCATGTTGTGGGACGTGCCTCTGGGATTAACACATGATACCCATTCACATAGAATCATGTTGTGAGACGTGCCTCTGGGATTAATAACAACACTTGGTGCACAGTCACATAGAATCATGTTGTGAGACGTGCCTCTGGGATTAATAACAACACTTGGTACACAGTCACATAGAACCATGTTGTGAGACGTGCCTCTGGGATTAACACGTGATACCCATTCACATAGAATCATGTTGTGAGACGTGCCTCTGGGATTAATAACAACACTTGGTGCACAGTCACATAGAACCATGTTGTGAGACGTGCCTCTGGGATTAACACGTGATACCCATTCACATAGAATCATGTTGTGAGACGTGCCTCTGGGATTAATAACAACACTTGGTACACAGTCACATAGAACCATGTTGTGAGACGTGCCTCTGGGATTAACACGTGATACCCATTCACATAGAATCATGTTGTGAGACGTGCCTCTGGGATTAATAACAACACTTGGTGCACAGTCACATAGAACCATGTTGTGAGACGTGCCTCTGGGATTAATAACAACACTTGGTGCACAGTCACATAGAACCATGTTGTGGGACGTGCCTCTGGGATTAATAACAACACTTGGTGCACAGTCACATAGAACCATGTTGTGAGACGTGCCTCTGGGATTAATAACAACACTTGGTGCACAGTCACATAGAACCATGTTGTGAGACGTGCCTCTGGGATTAATAACACTTGGTGCACAGTCACATAGAACCATGTTGTGAGACGTGCCTCTGGGATTAACACATGATACCCATTCACATAGAATCATGTTGTGAGACGTGCCTCTGGGATTAATAACAACACTTGGTGCACAGTCACATAGAACCATGTTGTGAGACGTGCCTCTGGGATTAACACATGATACCCATTCACATAGAACCATGTTGTGAGACGTGCCTCTGGGATTAATAACAACACTTGGTGCACAGTCACATAGAACCATGTTGTGAGACGTGCCTCTGGGATTAATAACAACACTTGGTGCACAGTCACATAGAACCATGTTGTGAGACGTGCCTCTGGGATTAACACATGATACCCATTCACATAGAACCATGTTGTGAGACGTGCCTCTGGGATTAATAACACTTGGTGCACAGTCACATAGAACCATGTTGTGAGACGTGCCTCTGGGATTAACACATGATACCCATTCACATAGAACCATGTTGTGAGACGTGCCTCTGGGATTAATAACAACACTTGGTGCACAGTCACATAGAACCATGTTGTGAGACGTGCCTCTGGGATTAATAACAACACTTGGTGCACAGTCACATAGAATCATGTTGTGAGACGTGCCTCTGGGATTAATAACAACACTTGGTGCACAGTCACACAGAATCATGTTGTGAGACGTGCCTCTGGGATTAATAACAACACTTGGTGCACAGTCACACAGAACCATGTTGTGAGACGTGCCTCTGGGATTAATAACAACACTTGGTGCACAGTCACACAGAATCATGTTGTGAGACGTGCCTCTGGGATTAATAACAACACTTGGTGCACAGTCACATAGAATCATGTTGTGAGACGTGCCTCTGGGATTAATAACAACACTTGGTGCACAGTCACATAGAACCATGTTGTGAGACGTGCCTCTGGGATTAATAACAACACTTGGTGCACAGTCACATAGAATCATGTTGTGAGACGTGCCTCTGGGATTAATAACAACACTTGGTGCACAGTCACATAGAATCATGTTGTGAGACGTGCCTCTGGGATTAATAACAACACTTGGTGCACAGTCACATAGAATCATGTTGTGAGACGTGCCTCTGGGATTAATAACAACACTTGGTGCACAGTCACATAGAACCATGTTGTGAGACGTGCCTCTGGGATTAACACATGATACCCATTCACATAGAATCATGTTGTGAGACGTGCCTCTGGGATTAATAACAACACTTGGTGCACAGTCACATAGAACCATGTTGTGAGACGTGCCTCTGGGATTAATAACAACACTTGGTGCACAGTCACATAGAACCATGTTGTGAGACGTGCCTCTGGGATTAATAACAACACTTGGTGCACAGTCACATAGAACCATGTTGTGAGACGTGCCTCTGGGATTAATAACAACACTTGGTGCAGTCACATAGAACCATGTTGTGGGACGTGCCTCTGGGATTAATAACAACACTTGGTGCACAGTCACATAGAACCATGTTGTGAGACGTGCCTCTGGGATTAATAACAACACTTGGTGCACAGTCACATAGAACCATGTTGTGAGACGTGCCTCTGGGATTAATAACAACACTTGGTGCACAGTCACATAGAACCATGTTGTGAGACGTGCCTCTGGGATTAATAACAACACTTGGTGCACAGTCACATAGAACCATGTTGTGAGACGTGCCTCTGGGATTAATAACAACACTTGGTGCACAGTCACATAGAACCATGTTGTGAGACGTGCCTCTGGGATTAACACATGATACCCATTCACATAGAATCATGTTGTGAGACGTGCCTCTGGGATTAACACATGATACCCATTCACATAGAACCATGTTGTGAGACGTGCCTCTGGGATTAATAACAACACTTGGTGCACAGTCACATAGAACCATGTTGTGAGACGTGCCTCTGGGATTAATAACAACACTTGGTGCACAGTCACATAGAACCATGTTGTGAGACGTGCCTCTGGGATTAATAACAACACTTGGTGCACAGTCACATAGAACCATGTTGTGAGACGTGCCTCTGGGATTAATAACAACACTTGGTGCACAGTCACATATAACCATGTTGTGAGACGTGCCTCTGGGATTAATAACAACACTTGGTGCACAGTCACATAGAACCATGTTGTGAGACGTGCCTCTGGGATTAATAACAACACTTGGTGCACAGTCACATAGAACCATGTTGTGAGACGTGCCTCTGGGATTAATAACAACACTTGGTGCACAGTCACATAGAACCATGTTGTGAGACGTGCCTCTGGGATTAATAACAACACTTGGTGCACAGTCACATAGAATCATGTTGTGAGACGTGCCTCTGGGATTAATAACCACACTTGGTGCACAGTCACATAGAACCTGTACAGAAACGGTAACTGACTCATGGAATAAACTTCCACAAGAGGTGGTAATGACAAACACTGTGGGGGACTTGAAGAATGCCTGGGATAAGCATAAGGCTCTCCAACGTACTAATTAATACCTGTGGTAAGCATAAGGCTATCCTACAAACTAGATACATTTATACTTTCAGGAAATATTGGGCCGTTAAAATCTATAATGTGGGACGTACCTCAGGGATTAAGAATTGATGCACAGTCACATAAGTACCCTGTTGTGGGACGTACCTCAGGGATTAAGAATTGATGCACAGTCACATAAGTACCCTGTTGTGGGACGTACCTCAAGGATTAAGAATTGATGCACAGTCACATAAGTACCCTGTTGTGGGACGTACCTCAGGGATTAAGAATTGATGCACAGTCACATAAGTACCCTGTTGTGGGACGTACCTCAAGGATTAAGAATTGATGCACAGTCACATAAGTACCCTGTTGTGGGACGTACCTCAGGGATTAAGAATTGATGCACAGTCACATAAGTACCCTGTTTTGGGACGTGCCTCAGGGATTAATAATCCTGTTGTGGGACGTGCCTCAGGGATTAACAAAACCTCATGCACAGTTTTATAGAATCATGTTGTGGGACGTGCCTCAGGGATTAATAATTGATGCACAGTTATATAGTACCATTTTGTTGGACGTGCCTCAGGGATAAACAAAACCTTATGCACAGTCACATAGAACCTTGTTGTGGGACGTGCCTCAGGGATTAACAATTGATGCACAGTCATATAGAACCATTTTGTGGGACATGCATGAGGGATTAAAGGGACACTGTACCCAAATTTTTTCTTTTGTAATTCAGAAAGAGCATGCAATTTTAAGCAACTTTCTAATTTACTCCTATTATCAAATTTTCTTCGTTCTCTTGCTATCATTATTTGAAAAAGAAGGCATCTAAGCTTTTTTTTGGTTTCAGTACTCTGGACAGCACATTTTTATTGGTGGATGAATTTATCCACCAATCAGCAAGGACAACCCAGGTTGTTCACCAAAAATGGGCCGGCATCTAAACTTAGATTCTTGCATTTCAAATAAAGATACCAAGAGAATGAAGAAAATTTGATAATAGGAGTAAATTAGAAAATTGCTTAAAATTTCATGCTCAATCTGAGTCATGAAAGAAAATGTTTGGTTACAGTGTCCCTTTAACAATTGATGCACAGTCACATAGAACCATTTTGTGGGACATGCATGAGGGATTGATGCACAGTCACATAGTATCCTGCTGTTGGACGTGCCTCAGGAATTAACAACTGATGCGCAGTCACAGAGCCATGTTGTGGGACGTGGCTCAGGGATTAACACTTGATACGCAGTCACATAGAACCATGTTGTGGGACGTGCCTCAGGGATTAACAAACCCTCATGCACAGTTTTATAGAATCATGTTGTGGGACGTGCCTCTGGGATTAACAACTGATGCATAATCACATAGAATCATGTTGTTGGACATGCCTCAGGGATTAACAAACCGTCATGCACAGTTTTATAGAACCATGTTGTGGTACGTGCCTCAGGGATTAACAATTGATACACAGAGTACCCTGTTGTGGGACGTGACTCAGGTGTTAACAACTCATGCACAGTCAGATCACTAACCTCTTGTAACGTTTTCCAATTGGAGGAGAACTCTTGCGGCTCTTTGGGAGGAGGCAACACACTGACTTTCTTTTTGACTTGTAATCCAATACTCTTCTTGGGATGTTTTTTCCAGAACTTCTTTCTCTTTTCTTTGTGATTCAGCTTCACCTGGTTTTTGTCTTTGATGGAGTCAGTCCTGGAAGAATCCTTTTTCTCCTTTAGTTTGGCCTTTGCCATTCCTGCCCATTCATATTACAGAGTGACTATAAAATGTTCCTGTAAATAAATGTACCTGTGATTAAAATGCATCTTCTACAGTTAGCAAACATAAGATGCACATCGTCACACAGTCAACGTGAAGGGACATGTTAGAAAACTGATTAAACAACAAACTCAAAGGAGGTTGCGCAATAAGAGTGCTGAAACTATTTTAAATATTAGATTCCAGAGACCCAATCTAATAACAATATTAAAAAAAGCGCTAGATAAGTAGGGAAATGCTGACAATAATTTCCAAATAGACCCGGTAAACAGTGCAAGGCAGACAAAACTAAAAATGTATCTATTTAAAGTGTGTGTGTGTGTGTATATATATATGTTCTGGGAAAAGTCCGAAATCTGGGTAATTCTAAACCTGACATTACCCAAGCGGCTCTGAGTAAATCCCAAAGTAATGTAATTCCCCCATCTACACTATTTTTTTGACTCTGCCTGGGGCATACACCTTAAGTGAACCTTGGGGAATGGGGTTTACAAGAGGGGCTTTGTCCCCCTTGAACCCCCAGGTGCAGGTAAAAAAAAAGGACAGTGAAGATGTGTGAATTACAGTGCATAATATATGTTTGATGCGGTGACTCGATGCACTCTGAGAAGATTTATCATGTTACATCAGGCTTTACTCACAGCTGCTTGGGTAATGTTAGGTTTACCCAGGTAATGCTAGGATTACCAAATTTCTTACTTTACCCGCTATATATAATCAAACATAAAAGAAATACAAAAAAAAAGAAAAGAAAAATGAATTAATAAAAGCAAAGTCCCCAAGTAGAGCTATACTGTTTGTCCTTGCGAGATATCAGTTGTGTCAGGAGCAGCCTGGGATTAGTAAATACGGTGAGACGCCGGAAAATGTACTACAGTCTATGGGGCGAATATCGGACTGAAAGAAAAGCTCCCTTTATGACAATGAATATTCGGAATCTCTAAAAAGGCATTTACTTTTTATCTACTTTGTTCAGATTATCAAATTAACACCTATGGTGTAAGTACCAAAAACCATATATGAATTGATATTTCAACCGGTAAACTTTCTTTCCATTCTAGACACATCTATTTCACCAAGCATGCTGCATTTTTCCATCTTGGGACTTTGCTTCTATTAATTTGTTTCATTTTTTATGTATTTATTTTATGTTTGACTTATTTAGATCTGTATGTGAACCATTTATTTATTTATAGTAGATGTAAAACGTGTACATACTGATACCCTTTATATAACACTTGTACTACTGCTGGTCTGTATATAAAACTCACAAATACTGCTGCCCTCTATATAACAACCCTCACTCATACTGATATCCTGTATATAACAACACACACACATACTGCTGCCCCCTGGTCTGTATATAACACACTCATGCTGCTGCCCCCTGATCTGTATATAACACACTCATGCTGCTGCCCCCTGGTCTGTATATAACACACTCATGCTGCTGCCCCCTGGTCTGTATATAACACACTCATGCTGCTGCCCCCTGGTCTGTATATAACACACTCATGCTGCTGCCCCCTGGTCTGTATATAACACACTCATGCTGCTGCCCCCTGATCTGTATATAACACACTCATGCTGCTGCCCCCTGATCTGTATATAACACACACACATGCTGCCTGTATATAACACACACATGCTGCTCCATGATCTGTATATAACACACACATGCTGCCCCATGATCTGTATATAACACACACATGCTGCCTGTATATAACACACACATGCTGCCCCATGATCTGTATATAACACACACATGCTGCTTGTATATAACACACACATGTTGCCCCATGATCTGTATATAACACACACATGCTGCCTGTATATAACACACACATGCTGCCCCATGATCTGTATATAACACACACATGCTGCCCCATGATCTGTATATAACACACACATGCTGCCCCCTGGTCTGTATAAAGCACACATATATTGCTGCCCACTGGTCTATATATAAAACACACATACTGTGACCCGCTGCTCTTTATAATACAACACACACACACGTGTACTCACATATACTTACCTCCCCGCATAAGTGCAGCATGCAATAAACCGGAACCCGACAGTAACACCGAGCCGTACGGAAACACAAGCAATAACATTTTAGTTCCGGCTTGGTAGTTCCGCTACAATCCATCTGGGTACTAACCCGCTGGCACTCGTGACTGACTCGTATAATAATATAATATACGGCTCGTGTGTCGGGTACATTGTATCAAATGTCTTTATTTAAAGACCTAAATTCCGTGAGAACAGAAGCACCCTCCCATTGTATCCGACTGTACATACTGTACAACAACTTGCAGTCACCTACTAGTGCACATCACAGTCATATAAACTGTGTAATGATGTAGTGTACAAGCCTTATGCACTGGGGAATATAACACTGTATAAGGCTTCCTGCAGTCACCTACTAGTGCACATCACAGTCATATACACTGTGTAATGATGTAGTGTACAAGCCTCATGCACTGGGGATTATAACACTGTATAAGGCTTCCTGCAGTCACCTACTAGTGCACATCACAGTCATATAAACTGTGTAATGATGTAGTGTACAAGCATTATGCACTGGGGAATATAACACTGTATAAGGCTTCCTGCAGTCACCTACTAGTGCACATCACAGTCATATAAACTGTGTAATGATGTAGTGTACAAGCCTCATGCACTGGGAAATATAACAATGTATAAGGCTTCCTGCAGTCACCTACTAGTGCACATCACAGTCATATAAACTGTGTAATGATGTAGTGTACAAGCCTTATGCACTGGGGAATATAATACTGTATAAGGCTTCCTGCAGTCACCTACTAGTGTACATCACAGTCATATAAACTGTGTAATGATGTAGTGTACAAGCCATATGCACTGGGGAATATAACACTGTATAAGGCTTCCTGCAGTCACCTACTAGTGCACATCACAGTCATATAAACTGTGTAATGATGTAGTGTACAAGCCTCATGCACTGGGGAATATAACACTGTATAAGGCTTCCTGCAGTCACCTACTAGTGCACATCACAGTCATATAAACTGTGTAATGATGTACTGTACAAGCCTCATGCACTGGGGAATATAACACTGTATAAGGCTTCCTGCAGTCACCTACTAGTGCACATCACAGTCATATAAACTGTGTAATGATGCAGTGTACAAGCCTCATGCACTGGGGAATATAACACTGTATAAGGCTTCCTGCAGTCACCTACTAGTGCACATCACAGTCATATAAACTGTGTAATGATGTAGTGTACAAGCCTCATGCACTGGGGAATATAATACTGTATAAGGCTTCCTGCAGTCACCTACTAGTGCACATCACAGTCATATAAACTGTGTAATGATGTAGTGTACAAGCCTCATGCACTGGGGAATATAACACTGTATAAGGCTTCCTGCAGTCACCTACTAGTGCACATCACAGTCATATAAACTGTGTAATGATGTAGTGTACAAGCCTCATGCACTGGGGAATATAACACTGTATAAGGCTTCCTGCAGTCACCTACTAGTGCACATCACAGTCATATAAACTGTGTAATGATGTAGTGTACAAGCCTCATGCACTGGGGAATATAATACTGTATAAGGCTTCCTGCAGTCACCTACTAGTGTACATCACAGTCTTCACTGTATTGCTGATATATACTGTGCATATATAAAACATGCATTGTGTTTGCAGACCATTTGCAATGCATTACTGTATTGCTAATATATACTGTTTATATATAAAATGTATTGTGTTTGTAGACCATTTGCAATGCATTACTGTATTGCTGATATATGCTGTGCATATATAAACCGTATTGTGTTTGCAGACCATTTGCAATGCCTTACTGTATTGCTGATATATGCTGTGCATATATAAACCGTATTGTGTTTGCAGACCATTTGCAATGTGGTGCTGTATTGCTGATATATACTGTGCATATATAAACCATATTGTGTTTGCAGACCATTTGCAATGTGGCGCTTAATTGCTGATATATACTGTGCATATATAAACCGTATTGTGTTTGCAGACCATTTGCAATGTGGTGCTGTATTGCTGATATATACTGTGCATATACAAAACATGTATTGTGTTTGCAGACCAGTTGGAATGTGGTGCTGTATTGCTGATATATACTGTGCATATACAAAAAATGTATTGTGTTTGCAGACCATTTGCAATGTGGTGCTGTATTGCTGATATATATTGTGCATATATAAAACATATTGTGTTTGTAGACCATTTGCAATGTGGTGCTGTATTGCTGATATATACTGTGCATATATAAACCGTATTGTGTTTGCAGACCATTTGCAATGTGGTACGGTATTACTGATATATACTGTGCATATATAAACCGTATTGTGTTTGCAGACCATTTGCAATGTGGCGCTTAATTGCTGATATATACTGTGCATATATAAACCGTATTGTGTTTGCAGACCATTTGCAATGTGGTGCTGTATTGCTGATATATACTGTGCATATACAAAACATGTATTGTGTTTGCAGACCATTTGCAATGTGGTGCTGTATTGCTGATATATACTGTGCATATATAAACCGTATTGTGTTTGCAGACCATTTGCAATGTGGTGCTGTATTGCTGATATATGCTGTGCATATATAAAACATATTGTGTTTGTAGACCATTTGCAATGTGGTGCTGTATTGCTGATATATACTGTGCATATATAAACCGTATTGTGTTTGCAGACCATTTGCAATGTGGTACGGTATTACTGATATATACTGTGCATATATAAACCGTATTGTGTTTGCAGACCATTTGCAATGTGGTGCTGTATTGCTGATATATACTGTGCATATATAAACCGTATTGTGTTTGTAGACCATTTGCAATGTGGCGCTTAATTGCTGATATATACTGTGCATATATAAACCGTATTGTGTTTGCAGACCATTTGCAATGTGGTGCTGTATTGCTGATATATACTGTGCATATATAAACCGTATTGTGTTTGCAGACCATTTGCAATGTGGTGCTGTATTGCTGATATATACTGTGCATATACAAAACATGTATTGTGTTTGCAGACCAGTTGGAATGTGGTGCTGTATTGCTGATATATATTGTGCATATACAAAACATATTGTGTTTGTAGACCATTTGCAATGTGGTGCTGTATTGCTGATATATACTGTGCATATATAAAACAAATTGTGTTTGCAGACCATTTGCAATGTGGTGCTGTATTGCTGATATATATTGTGCATATACAAAACATATTGTGTTTGTAGACCATTTGCAATGTGGTGCTGTATTGCTGATATATACTGTGCATATATAAAACAAATTGTGTTTGCAGACCATTTGCAATGTGGTGCTGTATTGCTGATATATACTGTGCATATATAAACCGTATTGTGTTTGTAGACCATTTGCAATGTGGTGCTGTATTGCTGATATATACTGTGCATATACAAAACATGTATTGTGTTTGCAGACCAGTTGGAATGTGGTGCTGTATTGCTGATATATACTGTGCATATATAAAACAAATTGTGTTTGTAGACCATTTGCAATGTGGTGCTGTATTGCTGATATATATTGTGCATATATAAAACAAATTGTGTTTGTAGACCATTTGCAATGTGGTGCTGTATTGCTGATATATACTGTGCACAGATAAAAACAAAATTTATGCTTACCTGATAAATGTAGTTCTTTCCGGATATGGAGAGTCCACAACGTCATCAATTACTAGTGGGGATATCACTCCTGGCCAGCAGGAGGAGGCAAAGAGTATCACAGCAAAGCTGTTAAGTGTCACTCCCCTACCCATAATCCCCAGGCATTCGACCGAAGGGAAATGGAAAAAGGAATAACACAAAGGTGTAGAGCTGCCTGAGGTTTAGTAAAAAAAAACATCAACAAAAAAACTGTCTTAAATTTAAAGGTGGGGTTGTGGACTCTCCATACCTGGAAAGAAATACATTTATCAGTTAAGCATAAATTTTGTTTTCTTTCCTAAGATATGGAGAGTCCATAACATCATCAATTACTATTGGGAACCAATACCCAAGCTAGAGGACACAGATGACTAGGGAGGGAGAACAAGACAGGCAGACCTAAACAGAAGGCACCACCGCTTGAAGAACCTTTCTCCCAAAATAAGTCTTAGCTAAGGAAAAAGTATCAAATTTGTAAAATTTTGAAAAAGTATGCAGAGAGGACCAGCCTTGCAAATCTGTTCCACAGAAAGCTTCATTTTTGAAAGCCCAAGAAGAGGAGACAGCCCTTGTGGAATGAGCCGTAATTCTCTCAGGAGGCTGCTGACGAGCAGTCTCATAAGCAAAACGAATTATACTTCTCAATCAGAGAGAAAGAGAAGTAGTAGTAGCTTTCTGACCTTTACACTTTCCAAAGAAATAAACAACAGGGCAGAGGACTGGCGAAAATCCTTAGTCCTTATGGGAAGAAGGGTTAGGACATAGAGAAGGAACAACACTTTCCTGATTAATATTTCTATCTGAAACCACTTTAGGGAGAAATCCCACTTTAGTACGAAGAACCGCCTTATCCGCATGAAAAATAAGGTAAAGCAAATCACACTGCAAAGCCGAGAGTTCCAAGACTCTCCGAGCAGAAGAAATAGCAATAATAAACAAAACCTTCCAAGATATCAACTTAATATCTATGGAATGCAATGGCTCAAACGGAGCCGGCTGCAAAACTTTATGAACAAGGTTAAGGCTTCAAGCAACAGACTTAAACACAGGCCTGATTCTGACCAAGGCCTGACAAAAGGATTGAACATCTGGCACATCTGCCAGACAATTATGCAACAAAAGAGATCATGCAGGAATCTGTCCCTTCAGAGAACTGTCTGACAATCCTTTCTCCAGACCTTCCTGGAGAAATGACAAAATCCTAGGAATCCTGACCCTACTCCAAGAGAAGCCATTGGATTCGCACCAATAAAGGTATTTACGCTATACCTTATGGTAAATCTTTCTAGTAACAGGCTTGCAAGCCTGAATCATGGTCTCAATGACCGACTCAGAAAAAACACGCTTAGACAGAACTAAGCGTTCAATCTCCAAGCAGTCAGCTTCAGAGAAACAAGATTTGGATGAAGGAATGGACCCTGAGTTAGAAGGTCCTTCCTCAGAGGCAGCCTCCAAGGTGGAAGAGATGACATCTTCACTAGGTCTGCATACCAGATCCTGCGAGGCCACGCATGAGCTATTAGAATTACAGATGCTCTCTCCTGTTTGATACGAGCAATGACTTGTGGAAGGAGAGCAAATGAAGGAAACAGATATGCCAGACTGAAATCCCAAGGAACCACCAGAGCATCTATCAGGGCGTCCTGCAGATCTCTCAACCTTGAACCGTACCTTGGAAGTTTGGCGTTCTGCCGAGACGCCATCAGATCAATCCAACTCCGGCATCCCCCATTTGAGGGTTAACCTGGAGAACACCTCCGGTTGGAGTGCCCACTCCCCAGGATGAAATGTCTGTCTGCTCAGGAAGTTGGCTTCCCAGTTGTCCACATTTGGAATGTGGATGGCAGAAAGAAAGCAATTGTGAGCTTCCGCCCACTGAACAATCCAAGCCACCTCCTTCATGGCTAAGGAACTCTGAGCTCCTCCCTAGTGGTTGATGTAAGCCACTGAGGTGATATTGTCTGACTGGAACCTGATAAATTGGGCTAAGGACAACTGAGGCCAAGCCATCAGAGCATTGTAAATCACTCTCAACTCAAAGATATTTATGGGGAGAGCAGACTCCTCTCGAGTCCATAGTCCCTGCGCCTTTAACGAGTCCCAGATTGTTCCCCAGCAGGCTGGCGTCTGTGGTTACAATCACCCAGGAAGGTCTCCAGAAGCATGTGCCCTGAGACAAATGCTCCTGAGAAAGCCACCATGGGAGAGAGTCTCTTGTCGACTGATCTAGATCTATCCTCTGAGACAGATCCGAATGGTCCCCGTTTTATTGTCTGAGCATGCATAACTGCAGAGCTCTCAAATGGAATCGAGCAAAGGGAATGATGTCCATGGAAGCGACCATCAGACCAATTACCTCCATACTTTGAGCCACTGATGGCCAAACAGTAGACTGTAGAGAGAGGCAAGAGGAGAGAATTTTGGATTTTCTGACCTCCGTCACAAAAATTTTCATAGATAGGGAATCTATTATGGTCCCTAAGAAAACCACCCTTGTAGCTGGAACAAGGGAACTCTTTTCCAGATTCACTTTCCCCCCCTGTGGGAACGTAGAAAAGACAACAAGATCTCTATATGAGAGTATGCTTGTTGGAAAGATGGTGCCTGAACCAATATGTCGTCCAGGTATGGCGCCACTGCAATTCCCTGAGACCTGATCACTGCCAAGAGAGCCCCCAGAACCTTTGAGAAAATTCTGGGAGCTGTGGCAAGGCCAAACGGAAGAGCCACAAACTGAAAGTGTTTGTCTAGAAAGGAGAATCTCAGGAATTTGTGATGATCCCTGTGGATGGGAACATGAAGATATGCGTCCTTCAGGTCTATGGTCGTCATGAACTGACCCTCTTGGACCAAGGAAGAATGGAATGAATGGTTTGTATATTGAAGGACGGTACCCTGAGAAACTTGTTGAGACACTTTAGGTCTAGTATAGGATGAAAAGTTCCCTCTTTTTTGGGAACCACGAACAGATTTGAATCCTGTTCCCTTACAGGAACTAGAACTATCACTCCCAGGTAAGAAAGGTCCCAAACGCACTTCAAGAATGCCTCTCTTTTTATCTGGTCTGCAGATAATCTTGAGAGGTGGAAGTTGCCTCTGGGAGGAAAAGTCTTGAATTCTATTTTGTAACCCTGAGATACTATGTCCACAGCCCATGGATCTGGGACATCTTGTATCCATGTAATGCTCATGGGATATTCCACTATCAGACCAAACTTGGCCAGTAGTCTTCTTATCCCGGCGTCAAGTCGGAATGATAGAAAATATCCCGGAGAAGAGAAAGTTCGCAAGATGAGGTAAGCGGCACTCACCACAGGCAGGATAGTCTTCAGCGGCAACAGGCAGGGAATCAGAGAAAGGCAGTTCATGGGTAAACCACTAGAAAGGTCAGGTAGGCAGGAATTGGCAACAGTAAGGTAGTCCAAAGGTAAACCACTAGAATGGTCAGGCAGGCAGGGTTTATCAACGGTAAAGCAGTCCAGAGATGAACCACTAGGATGGTCAGGCAGGCAGTGTTTGGAAACAGAGAGGCAATCCAGAGCGATACGGGTTAATCAAGCAGAGTAGTCAGGCAGGCAGGGTTCGGCAATAGTATATCAATCCAGCAGTTTAGGGGTAAACAGGCAGAGTGGTCTGTCAAGCAGAGTTCAGCAGCAGTATATCAATCCAGCAGTTTAGTGGTAAACAGGCTGAGTGGTCAGACAAGCAGAGTTCAGCAACGATATAACAGTCCAGCATACAGCAACAATAACACCCAGGAGAACACTAAGTAACACATATACTTGGGCAGTGATAGGCAGCAATTGAGCAACCCACACAGGGGCAGGACTCGCGCCACAGGAGATCCTGACCAGCTTCAGAACGGAGGGAGCGTGCGGCGATGACGTCACCGCCGCACAAAGACGGGAGCCGACTCCCCCCTAGGCAACGAACAGAACAGTAGGCGCTGCGTCCCTAGAAACAGCTAGAGCGGCGTGGCACGACAATCCATGCTTGATAAAACAGAGAAAGTCTGCCCCTGCTTGATCCGATCCAAGATCGGGGACAAACTCTTCATGCTGATTTAGACTCAGCTGCAGGTTTCTTAGATTGCTTCCTCTTGTTCCAAGACTGATTGGGTTTCCAAGAAGACTTGGGCTGTTCCTGCTTGGTAGAGGGAGAGGAAGACTTTCATTTGAAGTTATTAAAGAAAAGAAAAGTACTTTAGGTCTATTCTTCTTGTCTTGTGGTAGAAAAGACCCTTTTCAACTAGTAATGTCAGAAATTATTTCTGCCAGACCAGGTCCAAACAAGGTCTTACCCTTGTAAGGAAGCACCAGAAGCGTGGACTTAGAAGTAACATCCGCTGACCAAGATTTCAACCACAACGCCCTGCGAGCTAGCAAAGCGAAGCCAGATATTTTGGCTCCCAGTTTAATAACTTGTATGGTAGCATTAGAAATAAAGGAGTTGGCTTGTTTGAGAGCCTTAATCCTGTCTTGGATCTCTTCCAAAGGAGTCTCTACCTGAAGTGAATTAGACAAGGCGTCATACCAAGAGGCATAACTAGAAACCACAGGGCCCAGGTGCAAGAATCTAAGAAGGGCCCCCCCCCCAAAAAAGTGAATTTGATATATATCATTTTTTATTTTTTTTTACATTTAACAAAGAAAAAAATGTGAACCAGATTACATGTCTACAAAAGGAGGTACCCTGTGTCCACAGTCTGTGAGATGGTCTGACCCCCCATTACTGTATATAGTGACACTGTTTAACCCACCAGTACTTTATATAGTGAGTCAGTGACACAGTCTGTAATCTGCCGGTGAGATGGCTGGCCTGACCTTACCCGCCCCAGTATTTTATACAATGACCACAGTAGTCTGTGACATGGTCCAGCCCCCCATACTGTATATAGTGGTACTGTATAGACTAACACTGCTTACCCCCCGCCCCCCCCCCCCTGCTGTAGTAACAAGGTCTGTAATTTGCTGGTTCCACAAACATACACACACATACACACACACATACATGCATAAATACACACACAGTCACATACATATACACACACACACATAAACACCAATGGGTAAAACAGAAACACTAACCCCTGTAGTCAGAGACACTAGTGAAGCATCATGTCACACTCACATGATATCAGTGCAGGCAGTGGCAGGTCAACGTTTTTTATTGTAAAAAACAAAAATTATTATTATTTATTTTTAAGCTGGGCCCCCACCCTTGCAACCTCTGCAACACCTGTAGTTTCGCCCCTGGTCGTACCAATAAGATGCCGCACTTGACACAGTGGCAATACAAACTGCAGGTTGTAATTGAAGACCTTGATGAACATACATCTTCTTCAAATAAGCCTCCAGCTTTTTGTCCATTGGATCCTTAAAAGAGCAACTATCCTCTATAGGAATAGTAGTTCTTTTAGCCAGAGTAGAAATGGCTCCACCTACTTTAGGCACTGTGTGCCATGAATCTTTAATGGAGTCAGCGACAGGAAACATCTTTTTAAAGCACATGTGAAATAATCTCTGTAGCACAGTCTGAAACAGGAAACACTTCCACAGTGGAAGGAACATCATAGTAATTATTAAGTTTACTAGATTTCTTAGGGTTGACTACAACAGGAGTATCGGAGTCACTAAAACCTCATTTAACAATACACAAAGGTGTTCAAGCTTAAATCTGAAGGATACTACTTCAGCATCAGATGAAGGAATTATACTGTCTGAATCAGAGATTTAACCCTCAGAGGCTACCGACGTATCCTCCTCATCAGACTTATGAGGAAGGGCAACCTGAGTAGCAGAGGCTGGGACAGAAACCTTACTATCTGAATCTCTAATTTTCTCTTGTGTTTTCCCTTTAGCAAAGGAAAATCAGCTAATGCCGCAGATACTGCAGAAGATACCTTAGAAGCAATTTTTTGCAGGCAAATAAGCTCCTCCAGTAGACTGAGAGGAACTGCAGGGCACTGTATATGACGCCATTAAGGCTTGGGACGTTTGAGGAGAAAACTTTGGTATTGCCTGAACAGCATCATCCTGAGAGACATTTGGTTCAGAGACAAAAAGTTTATCTTTATGTTTTAAAGTCATATCTAGACAAGAGGTACAAAATTGCATGGGCAACACAATTTGTTTCTCTAAACATAGTAGACAGAATTTATTGGCAAAAAAAAAAAAAATTAACTTTATTTATTGGTACTGTCACTTTAAGAATCAACAAGGCGGTATAGTCTTCGGCTAAGTAGACATCCCACGCCCTCACAACTTACAGGTATTTAGCCCCGGCACTACACAATAAAAATGCTAAGTAACAGTTTGAGAAAAAAATAACTTCTTGTCAAAACTTTCTAAATATGACCTCTACATCTCAGCTTTGTACTGAGGTGCCTACCTGCCCCTCCAATAGCCAAATGATCCCAGCAGTAAACAAGAACATCCGGATTTACAAGCCAGTCCCTCCACTCGCATCCAGCCGCCACCACCACTCAGATAATACAGAGTGGAGTCGGAAGGTCATATGACCGGCAAAAATGAAGCTGCGCCATGGAAGGAAAGCTTGCGCTTCATAGCCGGCAAAAGCAGACAAATAAAAGAGCTGTACTTGAGATAGATGCTAGCGTTTTTGCCATCAAAAAAACGAGCCAAGTTAAAAATTTAAAAATGAATGCCTGAGCCACCAATAGAGGGTTAACTCCTTCCTGCCCATGAAGGAGATTAAAGGGCCACTGTAAGTAAGTATTTTCTATGCCTATTACTAACTAACTACCCCAAATACGCTTTTTATCAATAGCATTTCATTAACATATCTCTACAGTATATCAGAAATCTTGTCTGCAAATTTAATTGTTTTCCAAACCCACTCCGTGGGTATCCTTTGCTCTGTACCAATCCGTTTACAATACCTAGGTTTCAAAATGGCGCTTTAAACACAAAGTTATTGGTTTAAGTATTTTGAACATGCAGTGCTGAAAATAGTGGGCAGGATAACGTGACATCATCGGCGAATAAAAGATATAACTTTTAGAATGTTATGAAACTTCGTTTTGGAGAAAATATAGGTCACTAGGTTTTAATTAATGTTTATTAACTTTAATATGTTAATTGTTTAGCTTAAAAATTATAACAGAAAGTAATCCTTTAAAGGGACACTGAACCCAAATTTTTTCTTTCGTTATTCAGATGCAGCATGAAACTTTAAGCAACTTTCTAATGTACTCCTATTATCAAATTTTCTTCATTCTCTTGGTATCTTTATTTGAAAAGCAAGAATGTAAGTTTAGATGCCGGCCCATTTTTGGTGAACAACCTGAGTTGTTCTTGCTGATTGGTGGATACATTTACCCACCAATAAACAAGTGCTGTCCAGAGTACTAAACTAAAAATTGTCTGGCTCCTTAGCTTAGATGCCTTCTTTTTCAAATAAAGATAGCAAGAGAATGTAGAAAATATGATAATAGGAGTAAATTAGAAAGTTGCTAAAAATTGCATGCTCTATCTGAATCACAAAAGAAAAAAAATTGGGTTCAGCGTCTCTTTAATTGCTGATATATTTTGTGCCTATACATATATATTAAAACATTTTGTGGATGTAGGCCTTTGTAATACAGTGCTTAATTGATGATATAAATTGTGCATAACATTAATAGCTCTATAATTTTGCTAAAAAGTTAAATCTAACAGTTATCTGCTGCTGTAACAAATATAGACACAGTCTCCTTTTCTGTTCTGTTGTGAATGCAGAGGGTTTGCTGATACTGGGCCTTCGTTTAGGGAGGAGTGAAGGGAGGAGACAATTAACCCTATGATGGAAGTTGTCCTGGAAAGACCACGTAACCCAATGTTGGATGAACCCAAATCTCCTTTTACATTTGCTTAACAAATAACTGCTTTGCTGGCCTTCTACTGCTGTCAGCACAGGAGGTATGTGAACCAGGACAAGTGTGGAATATAAACAGATTATTAACGCACTCAGAGGCCAAGTGCTCTCTGCTGCAGGGAACTTTGCCTCGTGGGTATTTTTGTTACACACACATTTAGGAAGAGCTGCAGACTCCAGGACACAGTAAGTGTTTGGTAAGTGTGCTGCTTCAGTAAGACTCATTATGAAAGCTGAGAAACTAAAATACAATTAAATATGAGATCTTAGTAAAACAAACAAATAAATAAATATAAATGGTGATATTCACTGTTACACAGCTGTCTCAGCATTCATTACTTATTTAAAGGGCTCTGAAAATTTGTTTTTCTTTAATGCATTCAAAATGGACATAAAAGCCTTATTTGAAATACAGAGCACTTCTACAAATTGGAGCAATTTTGCCATTAACTTCTTTTAGCAAAAATGCTTCTGTGAAAAGTTATTATTAGTTTTAATAGATTTTAGAGTACAGACGAGCTGCTGTGGGTCACGTGCTTACCCTTTTGTCTCTGGGTTCAGAGATTTGGTGTCATGTCTCTTGCTTTTACAGTAATTACTTTTTTTTATGCGCAAGGTGGCAGATGGCGCGTGCTCATTACAAACGACTGTATCAGTGACAGGCGGTCACTAACACGTTTACTATTCAGCCACTTCACAGCTAGGGTTGCCACCTCGGTAATGTTTTCCTGGACACTTATGATTTACACATGTTGCAGGGTGTGCAGAGGGGAACATGAATTGCACCCCTGGACAGCAAACAAATAATGATCCTGTAACTCAGGAAAACATGGCCGAGGTGGCAACCCTATTCACAGCGGTTATTAGTATCTTGCACTTCCTACATGGCAATACATGTTGTGCGTTTTCAGACCGGCATTGGTAGAAATAAAATATCTAACTCTAAAAATACTGCATGCAAAAAGTCAAAATGAACCAATCATGATTCAGACAGAGCAAGTAATTTTAAACAACATTCCAATTTACTTTAATTATTAATTTTGCTTTGTTCTTTTGTTAGCCTTTGTTGATGCACTGATAAGAGCTTAGGAGTGTGCTATAGCAGAAGTATTTGCAACATTGTATAACACAGCAATAAACAATGCCAGATAGCTATAGACACATGCACGCTCCTGAGCACACCTAAGATTGCTGTCAAGAAGGCAAGTGTGTATGATTCTTTATCATTGTACACACATTCAGGCCCATTTATTAAGCTCCGTACGGAGCTTGAAGGGCCGTGTTTCTGGCGAGTCTTCAGACTCGCCAGAAACACAATTTATGAAGCAGCGGTCTAAAGACCGCTGCTCCATAACCCTGTCCGTCTGCTCTGAGCAGGCAGACAGGAATCGCCGGAAATCAAGCCGATCGAATACGATCGGGTTGATTGACACCTCCCTGCTGGCGGCGTTGCACCAGCAGCTCTTGTGAGCTACTGGTGTAATGTTAAATGCGGAGAGTGTATTGCTCTCCGCATTTAGCGAGGTGTTGCGGACCTGATCTGCAGTGTCGGATCAGGTCCACAACACCTTTGATAAATTGGGGCCATTGTGCCATACACATCTACATTTTCAAATACAATCTTGTGATGTCACAGCATTCACTTAAAGGGACACTGTACCCAAATTTTTTTTTCCGTGATTCAGATAGAGCATGACATTTTAAGCAACTTTCTAATTTACTCCTATTATCTCATTTTCTTCATTGTCTTGGAATCTTTATTTGAAATGCAAGAATGTAAGTTTAGATGCCGGCCCATTTTTGGTGAACAACCTAGGTTGTCCTTGCTGATTGGTGGATAAATTTATCCACCAATCAAAAACTGCTGTCCAGAGTCTGAACCAAGAAAAAAGCTTAGATGCCTGCTTTTTTATATAAAGATAGCAAGAGAATGAAGAAAAATTGATAATATGAGTAAATTAGAAAGTTGCTTAAAATTGCATGCTCTATCTGAATCACAAAAGAAACATTTTTGGTTCAGTGTCCCTTTAAGTAGTTTGCCTGGGAAGGAAGCTGCTCTCATCATCATAATCAATATCCCTTAGTTCATTATTTTTATAAAACAAGGCAGAATAAGCAGTTTGGCTATGAAACCCAAATAAATGTCTTTTGTGATTCAGACAGAGCATTTCATTTAAAAACAAGTTTCCAATTTACGTCTATTATCAAATTTGCTTCATTCTCATTGTATTCTTTGTTGAAGAGATACCTACGTAGGTGTCTGGAGAACTACATGGCAGGAAATAGTGCTGTCTCCTAGTGCTCTTGTAAATGGATAACATTCCTGCAAAACTGCGGCCATATAGTGCTCAGACACGTGCACGCTCCTGAGCTATCTACAAAAGATAACAAGAGAACGAAAAGTTTGCTAAAAGAAGTAACTTAGAAAGCTGTTTAAAATGACACGTTCTGTTTGAATCATGAAAGGAAGGGACATGAAACCTACCTTAATAGTGAGCAGCATCTAAAAACTCGGCTCAGCACAGGGTGTAAATGGTTCAGCAGTTAAAGGGGGAAAGCAAGTTGAGTCTATTACAAAATCCTGAAATGAAAGAAATCAGCTTTCACTGTCAGGAGTTTGTCAGACATTGGCTTTAAGCAAAAAGCACTACAAATGAATTTTAACAGAATAAAGCTATTTTGTCATCCATTTGTATTTACACATTGTCATACTGACATACTGAGATTTCTTTAAAGCAATAACTGTGCAGGCCTTTATCATTGTTGTACAAGACTAGATACCTGGTTTGGTGCCAGTGCTGGGGGTGTGAGGGGGGCGTGTCTGTAGGATACGCCCCCACCACTGTAGGATACTCCTCCCCCACATGAATGCTGTATAGTTGTTTTTTTTATGTATTTACACTTCTTATCACACTGTACAGTAGCTGCTATCAGAGCATAACAAAAATAGCATTTAGTACAATTGCTTTCAGATATAAAATAAAATATAGTTTTTTTTGTTGTCCAACTCTCAAACTGGCTTATTTAGATAAGTAGCTTATTAGAAAAATAAAGTAATAAACCAATCTCCAGCGGAGTCCTTTTTTATAAGACATTTACAGTAAAATAGAATGTTTTAATTTTTTTTGGTGCAATTAGAAATCTAGAAACGGCACCTGTAACCCCCATGCTTAATCCTGGTTAAAAAAAATCTTATGCTTTGCGGTCTGACAAGCTAAAGAAATACAGAAAAGAACAGAGAGATGCACTCAACTAGGCTTAGAAATGAAGCTGGAAATACTTCCTTGCTTAGCCCCTTACTCCCAGGGTACAAACTCTTTCTGCACGCTATGTTCAAAGGAGATTTTCCTGGTATTTCGGTGCTGGACGGTCATTTGGCAGGGTCAGACTGATATGCTACAGGAGATTTGCCTGGTATTTCGGTGCCGGACTGTCATTTGGCAGGATCAGACTGATATGCTACAGGAGATTTGCCTGGTATTTCAGTGCTGGACTGTCATTTGGCAGGGTCAGACTGATATGCTACAGGAGATTTGCCTGGTATTGCGGCGCTGGACTGTCATTTGGCAGGGTCAGACTGATATGCTACAGGAGATTTGCCTGGTATTGCGGCGCTGGACTGTCATTTGGCAGCGTCAGACTGATATGCTACAGGAGATTTGCCTGGTTTTGCGGCGCTGGACTGTCATTTGGCAGGGTCAGACTGATATGCTACAGGAGATTTGCCTGGTATTTCGGTGCTGGACTGTCATTTGGCAGGATCAGACTGATATGCTACAGGAGATTTGCCTGGTTTTGCGGCGCTGGACTGTCATTTGGCAGGGTCAGACTGATATGCTACAGGAGATTTGCCTGGTTTTGCGGCGCTGGACTGTCATTTGGCAGGGTCAGACTGATATGCTACAGGAGATTTGCCTGGTATTTCGGTGCTGGACTGTCATTTGGCAGGATCAGACTGATATGCTACAGGAGATTTGCCTGGTTTTGCGGCGCTGGACTGTCATTTGGCAGGGTCAGACTGATATGCTACAGGAGATTTGCCTGGTATTGCGGCGCTGGACTGTCATTTGGCAGGGTCAGACTGATATGCTACAGGAGATTTGCCTGGTATTTCGGTGCTGGACTGTCATTTGGCAGGGTCAGACTGATATGCTACAGGAGATTTGCCTGGTATTGCGGCGCTGGACTGTCATTTGGCAGGGTCAGACTGATATGCTACAGGAGATTTGCCTGGTATTGCGGCGCTGGACTGTCATTTGGCAGCGTCAGACTGATATGCTACAGGAGATTTGCCTGGTTTTGCGGCGCTGGACTGTCATTTGGCAGGGTCAGACTGATATGCTACAGGAGATTTGCCTGGTATTTCGGTGCTGGACTGTCATTTGGCAGGATCAGACTGATATGCTACAGGAGATTTGCCTGGTTTTGCGGCGCTGGACTGTCATTTGGCAGCGTCAGACTGATATGCTACAGGAGATTTGCCTGGTATTTCGGTGCTGGACGGTCATTTGGCAGGGTCAGACTGATATGCTACAGGAGATTTGCCTGGTATTTCAGTGCTGGACTGTCATTTGGCAGGGTCAGACTGATATGCTACAGGAGATTTGCCTGGTATTTCGGTGCTGGACTGTCATTTGGCAGGATCAGACTGATATGCTACAGGAGATTTGCCTGGTATTTCAGTGCTGGACTGTCATTTGGCAGGGTCAGACTGATATGCTACAGGAGATTTGCCTGGTATTTCAGTGCTGGACTGTCATTTGGCAGGGTCAGACTGATATGCTACAGGAGATTTGCCTGGTATTGCGGCGCTGGACTGTCATTTGGCAGGGTCAGACTGATATGCTACAGGAGATTTGCCTGGTATTGCGGCGCTGGACTGTCATTTGGCAGGGTCAGACTGATATGCTACAGGAGATTTGCCTGGTATTTCAGTGCTGGACTGTCATTTGGCAGGGTCAGACTGATATGCTACAGGAGATTTGCCTGGTATTGCGGTGCTGGACTGTCATTTAGCAGGGTCAGACTGATATGCTACAGGAGATTTGCCTGGTATTGCGGCGCTGGACTGTCATTTGGCAGGGTCAGACTGATATGCTACAGGAGATTTGCCTGGTATTGCGGCGCTGGACTGTCATTTGGTAGGGTCAGACTGATATGCTACAGGAGATTTGCCTGGTATTGCGGCGCTGGACTGTCATTTAGCAGGGTCAGACTGATATGCTACAGGAGATTTGCCTGGTATTGCGGCGCTGGACTGTCATTTGGCCGGGTCAGACTGATATGCTACAGGAGATTTGCCTGGTATTGCGGCGCTGGACTGTCATTTAGCAGGGTCAGACTGATATGCTACAGGAGATTTGCCTGGTATTGCGGCGCTGGACTGTCATTTAGCAGGGTCAGACTGATATGCTACAGGAGATTTGCCTGGTTTTGCGGCGCTGGACTGTCATTTGGCAGGGTCAGACTGATATGCTACAGGAGATTTGCCTGGTATTGCGGCGCTGGACTGTCATTTGGCAGGGTCAGACTGATATGCTACAGGAGATTTGCCTGGTATTGCGGCACTGGACTGTCATTTGGCAGGGTCAGACTGATATGCTACAGGAGATTTGCCTGGTATTGCGGCACTGGACTGTCATTTGGCAGGGTCAGACTGATATGCTACAGGAGATTTGCCTGGTATTGCGGCGCTGGACTGTCATTTGGCAGCGTCAGACTGATATGCTACAGGAGATTTGCCTGGTTTTGCGGCGCTGGACTGTCATTTGGCAGCGTCAGACTGATATGCTACAGGAGATTTGCCTGGTTTTGCGGCGCTGGACTGTCATTTGGCAGGGTCAGACTGATATGCTACAGGAGATTTGCCTGGTATTTCGGTGCTGGACTGTCATTTAGCAGCGTCAGACTGATATGCTACAGGAGATTTGCCTGGTTTTGCGGCGCTGGACTGTCATTTGGCAGGGTCAGACTGATATGCTACAGGAGATTTGCCTGGTATTTCGGTGCTGGACTGTCATTTAGCAGGGTCAGACTAATATGCTACAGGAGATTTGCCTGGTATTGCGGCGCTGGACTGTCATTTGGCAGGGTCAGACTGATATGCTACAGGAGATTTGCCTGGTATTTCGGTGCTGGACTGTCATTTGGCAGGGTCAGACTAATATGCTACAGGAGATTTGCCTGGTTTTGCGGCGCTGGACTGTCATTTAGCAGGGTCAGACTGATATGCTACAGGAGATTTGCCTGGTATTTCGGTGCTGGACTGTCATTTGGCAGGGTCAGACTGATATGCTACAGGAGATTTGCCTGGTATTTCGGTGCTGGACTGTCATTTAGCAGGGTCAGACTAATATGCTACAGGAGATTTGCCTGGTGTTTCGGTGCTGGACTGTCATTTAGCAGGGTCAGACTAATATGCTACAGGAGATTTGCCTGGTTTTGCGGCGCTGGACTGTCATTTAGCAGGATCAGACTGATATGCTACAGGAGATTTGCCTGGTATTTCGGTGCTGGACTGTCATTTAGCAGGGTCAGACTGATATGCTACAGGAGATTTGCCTGGTATTTCGGTGCTGGACTGTCATTTAGCAGGGTCAGACTAATATGCCACAGGAGATTTTACCTTTGTGAAAGGCATAGTGTGCAGAAAGAGTTTGTACCCTGGGAGTAAGGAGGGACTAAGCAAAGAAGTATTTCCAGCTTCATTTCTAAGCCTAGTTGAGTGCATCTCACTGTTCTTTTCTGTGTTTAAGCTAAAGAAATAGTTACGCTCTGGTTTACTTTACTGCGCTAATCACAGACAGCAGAACCGACCCATTAATACATGTTTTTTATTATTTTTTCTTTTTAGACTCTAGGACAGAAGTGTCCAACTTTATTACATAAGAAATTCAGTTTGGAAGTCTAGAAAGCAAAATATATACTGTGTAGGTTTATAAATGTACATTTATTGTGTGTGCAGAGCCATTTTCCACCCCTTTTATCCAGTTTTTTTGCTGCTTGTTGCACTTACACACACACACACAAATACTTATTTTTTTATGAGATACCTCACATAGTATGGTTTTCAATTGTCTGAACTCAAGCAATTACACAACCAATGGAGGCATTACTGGGCTTGGGAGGGATAAGCCTGTGTTATTTAAGAATGTCCGCCTGGCTGAGGGCGTAGCTGAGCACAGACAGGTGACAGCCAATACAGAGAGAAACGCACCAAATGTCCTTACAATTAAAGGGACACTGTAGTCAGAAATGAAATGGCAATCACACAGAAGTATACATATAAATCAAGCATTTTCTAATGTGGATTCTGTATTAAATATCTACAATTTTTAAAATATCTATGTTTAAAATAAATAATTTTTCCAAACCCACTCCTTTGTCAGCCGTTACGGATTCCCAATCCGTGCTGACAACTGCAGTTGTAAGATGGCGACATTTTGACGCATTGCGCATGCGCAAGTTAGTGCAACGTCACAGGATACGTCACCATGTGTAAGAAGACAAGCACAAATGATGTTGGCTTGATTGCCGCAATATGCGCATGCGATAGGAATTAGATGATATTGCACATGCGTTGAATACAGATAATAGATTGAAATTTTATGCAAAAACAAGTGATACAATTGGCGGTTTTGTTAGCCCTTAGATGGCCCACATTTGTGGGCTGGATGACGTGATGTCATAGTAATAAATAAAATATAATTTTATGGAAAAAGGGAGCTTCGTTTTAAACAGTCTTAAGGTGAATTACATTGCTTTTATAGTTTATATGCAAACTGTTTGTTCAGTTTAACATTACAAAAAAAAAAAGGTTAGTAATCCTTTAACTTGCACTAGTAGCATTTACATTCCTGTCGTGTGTCTAAGTGATAGGTTACTTTACCTGGGATATTTATACACGGTTATAACTAGGGAAGGAGAAGTACCTACAATATTATTCCATAATCATCCTCCTGGCTGAGCGTGCATTTTAAAACGCTGTGTACCTGGCATGTGCACCATGTGGTGTTGGGCAGGCTTGTACACCGTGAGAGCTAGGGATACATTGTTGTACAATTATAAAATGTGTGTAAATGCGCTGTGCAGCATGGGGATACTTAAAAATTGAAAAAGAATAGCATACTATGTATGAATATATTTATTATACCTTTTGGAGGGTACCAAATAATTTTTAGGTTATATCTATAGATAAAGAGTTACATACTATGTATGAATATATTGATTACACTTACCCATAATTTGGAGTTTAAAAATTGATATTGCTTAGTATATCCGGTTGAATATAGAGACATATAGAAACTGATATGAAAAGTAGAAATAGTACTACGTTGTATCTATAGATAAAGAATTACATACTATGTATGAATATAATTATTGCACTTATCCCTAATTTAGAAGTTGAAAAAATTATTACTCGGTACATTCAAATGAGAAACGCATATATAAACTGATATGAATAGTAGATATAAATGGATACAATATACCAACTGATATAATAACACAATTTATTTAATTGACATATAGTCTAAAAACATATTCAATGAATCAGATAATAATGTGACCGGTCACTATTTAAATAAATTATAAAAGTCTTAGAAATTTCTTCTTAAAACTGTGCGTTTGAATTGATAAACCTTATATGTATATTCCACAGTAGCGAAAAAAATCTTTGTATCTTCCCAAATCTCAATTTAGAAGGCAATTACTGAAATGAAATTTGCAGGGAGCAATCTTCCATTCATGCTCGTTATAACTGTTAGAAAACCTTTTTTCTTTTTATCCCAGTTCTTTAAGCTTCGTTATTGAACATTATGGTTCTTTAGATACTGTGAATAGTCTTAGTGATAAACCGTGTATGTCTAACCACACTGCCGGGCCGATACACTCTCGAGTGCTTACCTGTTCTCTGATCGGCACTTTTCTCTGGTAGCACTAGTGTCTCTACAGCTGACGGCCAGTTGGTGACATCACACGCAACGTCCGGGGCTTTGAACGAAGTAGATCCGTCCGATATCCTTGCTCTTCAACTCTGCGCAGAGTGTTAGCTTATGAAAGTAGTCCCACTTTGTATCCTCAGCAATCCTCTGTTACCTTTGGTCTGATAAACTTGGAAATTCTTTTATTGTGACTTGTATTTTACCATCAATGCGTTTCGCCACTCTTGGCTTTATCAAGATCTTGTGGGGTCTGCAAAAAATGCTCACACAAATCATCCTTTTTTTTATAGCAGACCAAGCATTTTTAGAATGGTTAGTGGTTATAATTATTATTATGGTGATCACTTGATAGCTATAAGGGAAAAAAACTCTTAAATTAATTGGGACCTCACTCTTTCAAATATGGGGTCTTATGATATATTTCTATAGTGAGGGGTATGAAAGCCCTCTTATAAATTGCAAGAGTCACCAAAGTAGAACCAATACCAAAAATATGACAGCCAGCAGCTGGAAGAGGACACAGGACCTCTTATTTGAAAGAACAGGGTTGGTGCTATGAAATTAGGGGCCTCAACTTTGTCTATTTATTGTGGGTAGCAATATAGGTGATATCCACCGCCTGATGTTGCTCCATATGCCTATGATTTTGTCAGGTGATTACTGTTGTCATGGTGATCAGCTGATCTCAACCTCGACAAGTAGTAATAGTAAAAAGTGTGAATTTTATTGAACACACTAGAATAACAGCAACGCGTTTCTCAGCATATAAAATTGCCGTTTCATAAGGTTGTCCTGACAGCCTGATGAAACGGCAATTTTATATGCTGAGAAATGCGTTGCTGTTCTAGCGTGTTTAATAAAATTCACACTTTTTTTACTATTACTACTTGCTCCGTCCTTATTGGTCTGAATTACTGACCCATTGTAGCCTGTGCTATTCAGGCGCTGCCAACTTTTACTCCCATTTGGTTGGCCGGAAGCCTGTGATCCCCGGACCCTCCGAGAGCACTTTGTCTTGGTGACTGCTGTATCCTTCCGCGCACTCTGACGTTGGTGTCTGGGCGTCTCACCTGAGTCTCTGGTCCCGTACTGCTTGGATAGGCACTCCGGTTGTGCCGCCTCTTATGTGAGTAGTTTTCTGGAGGGGGGCCCTGACACACAAGCAGGCTTGTTCTCTACGTTATTACCCTATGTGGCGCCCATTGCTATAGGACTCTATCTCCACGGATATGACTAAGAGTGCTGCCGGATCTCGTTCATCATCACCTTTCCTATTACACCAGCGCACCTCCTTAGGATCGGAAGATTCCTATTATTGTTTGGCTTCTTACTTTTTGCAGTGCTTATTTTGGGTACTAGGGTCCCTTTTTACAGGTCAGAGGACACCATGTTTACATGTGATTACCATATCACCTTAAAAACTCTATTCACTTTCTGTCAAGGTTATTGTGTGTGTTGTATGTTGTTGTTAAGGGGTAGGGGCTCCTTTTAGGGTCTCATACCTCTTTAATTAAAACAGAGGGTAATATAAGTGCTCTGTAGTGACTAAAAATTACCTGTTTTCTAGTCGATCACCATTTTTAACAGTGATCACCTGCATGCTTGGGAGACAATCAGCCCCTCATTTGAAAGAGGAAAGTCTGCCCTTTTAAATAAGGAGACATTTGTCCCTCTAGCACAAATAGGAGGGGGGATAAGGGCCCTGCCACTTTGCCTTTCGGTAAACAGCACTTTAAGTGCTGCTGCCGGTTATCAACATTTTTATGGTGATCACCTGCACCTTACAGGTTTATGCAACCCCCTTATTTGAAAGGGCAGACTTTCAAAGCCCTCCCCATTCCACAGAGTATTTTCCTGTAACTCCCTGACACTTAAGATCTATGTAACTTTACACTTTTACAAATATTGTTAATATTGATGCCACCATATAGCCTACCTCAGTATTGAACACTATCGATATCATGAAAGCTTCATTTTGACATATATATATATTATACATACATACACTGTGCGTTCTATCCAGGCCTAATTTGTGCTTTGGCTAGCTTAAGTAACATAATGCACCAAATGAAAATGTGAAATATTTTATTTTTATAACTGAGACAAGCATTGCAGCAGAGATCTGCTTGACTATGTTATCACTGATGGTTCAGAGATCTGAGGGCCGTATTCCTTATTGTGAAAAGCTACTGCACAAAATAAAGATAAAATAACATTGGCTACCTGGCGATTGGGAGCTGCTATTGCTGTCATCTTGCCCAGAGCTACTGGCAGATGTTGCTTTCCCAATAGAGCGTTTACATCTCTCTCACTGTGTCTTTCTTCTTCACTGACAGCGATCACTGACAGCACTGGGTTATCATAGAAGTTCTCTTGAAAGACATATTTCATCTTATTAAGTAGTGAAGCCACACACCATAACTTATTTGAAGGATGGAACCGCACAAAGGCAGAAGGTTACAGGTCTGCTGACTTTGTGTACATTGTCTGGGTGAAGAACTGATCCATGTTTCATTAATTCCTCCAGGTAAATATGGGTCACCTCAGTCGAGTATTACAGGCCAGTACCATTTACAGAAAAGCTGTTTCCAAATGCGTCCACTGGAGGTTCAGCAGTGCCACCAGCCACACAACTGAGAAGAGTGTCCCATATACCACAACATTAAAAGAGGAGAGTCCTGCATCCAAAGGCCCTACCAAACCTCTACCTCGCTCTGCAGATGTTGTAGTCATAGGCGGGGGAAGCTTGGGATGTCAGACCACTTACCACTTAGTCAAGATGGGTATGAAGAATGTGGTCTTACTTGAAAGGGACCGTCTGACTTCTGGAACCACATGGCATACAGCAGGTACCCTTCTTACACTAATATATGTCAATAATAATGTGTGTGTGTGTGTATGTATATGTATATGTATATATATATATATATATATATATATATATATATATATATATATATATATATATATATATATATATATATGTGTGTGTGTGTATTTGATATGTACTGAGGTATTTCCAAAACAAACAGCATCTAATAGCCTCCTCCTAGGCAATAGCCACCATTGAGATAACCTGAAATGTGGAATACCATATGGACAATTCCTGAGGCTATTTAGGATATGCTCTGATCAGCATTTCTTTGATCAACAGGCCAAAGAGATGGCAAAGAGGTTCCATGATAATGGCTATTCAAAAAGGGTTGTTATGATGGCGTTATATACTGTATAAAGCAAAATTGCAGGATAGGTAAAATGTACTGTACAGTCAGAAAGAAAAACAGAATAAAGATAATAAGATTAGATTCATTATTAAATATAATTGAATATAATGGAACAATTTGAAAAGTATCCTTAGGAAAAATTGGTATTCATTATAAAATGATGATACCCTTTATGAACATGTTGGAGACTATCCACAAATGACGGCATGCAGAGCAAACAATTTAAAAGACCTTTTGGTCAAAAGTGAATTCACTAATACTCCAACTAAGAACTGGTTAGCAACCCATGCACAACAAATTGTAAGCTGCTCTCCATGCAATCATTGTGTATGCTGTGGATTTGTTAAAAAAACTAAAACTTTCTGTCCAACCACAAAATCAAATCTTTTTTCAACTGTTCATCAGCAGGGGACCATCAGCACCCGGTGGGTGTTGATGGTCTAGATTTTATTGGTATCAAAACAGGTAAAACGGAGTAGAAGGGGTGGCAACATTGATACCATTTTGTTGCAAAAAGAAACACTTTCACCACTTGGTCTAAATGAAAAATTAGAATTTGCCTCTTTTTTAGCATAAGAAGTCTTTCTTTCTTTATATATATATATATTTTTTTTTTTTTAATGTTTTTTAGGAATTCCTTTTATCTCTTTCTTCTTTGCTTTCTTTTTTGTTTGCTTTGTCTTCCTCTTTTTCTCGTTTTTTTTTCCTTTTATTCCCACTTCACCTCTCTTTTTAGAAAAAAGTCTCAATGATAGGGCATAAAGATTAAATGCTTATATTAAAGATTAGGTTTTAAAAGTCGCTTCGAGAAGTGATATCAAACAACATGAAATCATTTATTAAAGGGACGCTGAACCCAAATTTTTTCTTTCGTGATTCAGATAGAGCATGACATTTTAAGCAACTTTCTAATTTACTCCTATTATCAAATTTTCTCCATTCTCTTTGTATCTTTATTTGAAATGCAAGAATGTAAGTTTAGATGCCGGCCCATTTTTGGTGAACAACCTGGATTGTCCTTGCTGATTGGTGGATAAATTAATTCACCAATAAAAAAAGTTCTATCCAGAGTCTGAACCAAAAAAAAGCTTAGATGCCTTCTTTTCAAATAAAGATAGCAAGAGAACGAAGAAAATTTGATAATAGGAGTAAATTAGAAAGTTGTTTAAAATTGCATGCTCTATCTCAATCACGAAAGAAAAAATTTGGGTACAGTATCCCTTTAAGAGATGTATTTAATTTTGTACATACAGGTCTACCCAGCTTATACAGTGGGTTAGGGACCGGAGCCCTGCTGTAAAGTGAAAACCGCCTTAAAGTAAAACGAGGCAGTTTTTTAGCTTTCTTTTCACTAACATATATTAGGGGTGCAATAGTGCTACGTTTAGTTTAACGCTCGTATTATTATTCAATAAATGCTGTTCCTGTAAAATAGTGACAATTACTGTAGTAAAATTTGCCAGACTATAGCACTGAGACACAGATTGCACTGTAATGCTGTAAACAGAGTGAACTGCGCATAACAAAATGGTGCCAGTCACTTTTTTCGCAATCTCACAAAGATTACAGCACTGTTTCAAAATCCTTGGAGGTTGAACTTCCGCTCCACAAAGCGCTGTATTAGCGAAGCGCTGTAAAGTGAGGTATACCTGTATGAGTATTTGATAAAGATCCTCTATAACAGAGAAATAACAACAACAGAATGTTCCAGGACCGATGAGAGTACCTACAACATTATACTTTGTTTGCACTGTGGTCTCTATTTGATCTAATGCTGAGTTGCCCACTAAGCAACATTGTATCTGTTGAGATTATGACCCAGAAGAAGCTCCCGGCTGCATTGTTAAAGAGTGAAACGCGTAGGTGTGCAGTGTGAGAAGTAGAGTGAGCAAGTGCATATTGGAGGACATGGTCATGCAAAAGGAACAGGTATTACTGCACTGACCAGTGGAGTTGGCTGTGTGCTGACGGCAGTCTGCCTGTTAAGATCTCTCTGTGGCTTTCCTCATTGGCTCATGTGGACACTGCCTGTTTATATACAAGAAACAGAGTTTCTCCATTGTGGCATCCTCTTGTAATAATAACTTAAACAAGCTGACTTTTTCTGCTTTTGTAGTGAGGGGCCCATATGGGTGTGTGTCTTGTATGTCTTTGTCTATAGTATATTTATGATAAACATTTTACTGCGATAACCACACTATGTCCCTGTGATTTTTTCTTTTTTATGCTACAGTTAGTGAGCTGTCACCTGGTCTTTTGAATGTTCCTTCTTGTGGTACATTCACTTTTCTAATTTTACTATTTTATATATATATATATATATATATATATATATATATATATATATATATATACTGTATATATGTGTGCTTAAGAGGAAGATGGATGGTTACAAACCAAAGCTGTGTGAATTTTTGCACCAGGAATGGCATAAGGTCACCCAACTAACAATGTGAAAGACTGGTGTAGAGCAGCCAAGACGGTTGAAAGTTGTGATTAAAAATCAGGGTTATTCCACCAAATATTGATTTCTGAACTCTTGCTAAGTTAAAACATTAGTTCTGTGTTAAACAATGAATATAAACTTGCTTTTTTTAAATTATTCTAGGTCTGAAAATACGGCATCTTTTTGTTATTTTGACCAGTTGTCATTTTCTGCGAATAAATGCTATAAATGACAATATTTTTATTTGGAATTTTGGAGAAATGTTGTTTGTAGTAGTTTATAGAAAAAAAAACTGTTAATTTTACTCAAACACGAACCTAAAAATAGTAAAACCAGAGAAAATTATAATTGTTGACCTCATTCCCAGGTCTGTTTGTAATGGTACATATTTCCTTAGAGCATTATTATTATTATTATATATTTTTTCTTCAATAAATTCCCTTAAGTGGCCAAATGGTTTTATCCTTTTAAGGGACATACAAGTTAAAAAAGAAATTGCTGTAATATGTTAGAATATTTTATTATTGCGGAATAGATGTGCAGTTTGTAAAATTCTGCATTTGTTTTATATGGCTGCAGAAAGTGGTGTTTGGCTATTTTCAGAGCTGGATTTATTTGCTTAATAGTGTAACACAGAAAGATCCGTGCAAATCCTAAACTTTGTATGTTGCACTATTATATGAATAACTTTTGTTTATTCCAGTGATCCTAACACATGGGTCAGCATGTTCATATTTTAGAAGCCAATACAAAAAAGTGATAACTGGCACTGTGACAAATATGTAACTAAGGGAATAAACCAAATAGGCCGGTGCTACCCCACTGTATATAATAGCAAAAAACCCTCCCACAGACGGGAGAGAGCAAAAAAGATAGGGGCTTACAGCACTCACCCTTAGTAATATCGCAGTATTATGGCTAAAACTTAACCTTTAATAGATAACACACATAAAACTGCAGGGAGAACCCTGTAAACACCCCCCTCCCAACACCACCACCATAGAAAAGATCGTCGAACACCCCCCTGTTTCCTTGCCGAAAAACTGGATACATCGACTTCAGGTGCCAGGGGTGTCACAAACGATAATACTTTTAAAACACACCTGTTTTGGCCGTAATATTGGCCTTTCTCAATGTTTAATATAAAATGACAAGCCGAAAATACGGGTACTGAAGCCTTTTAAGCCTCCTGTTTCATGTTATGAGCCAATCCGAACCCGGAGCGTCTTGCCGCCCCTCCCACCCTTCCTATTCTTCCATTGATAGGACATACTGTAGGTGTGAATCCGGACCTTATTTGTTATTTGCACAGTAATGCTAATACAGCGTCATTACACACCCCTTCTCCCCTCTGTATTATGCTGCCAATGCATTAGCCAGTTATACTGATATGAGATCCTACATTCACTCTGATATGCACAATTGGGATCTGTTAAAAGTTTAAAGTTTCCGTGGGTCCCACACTGATTTTAACTATGTGATAAGCTCCTATCTTTAAATTTATCACGGGACCGCATTCTATCCTTCTTTTAGCTTAGCACAGCTAACATGTTAAACAGGTGGTGCAAGCAGACATATTCCTCTTCAGGATTATATGTATTAGTCCTGTATTATCTAAGCATATCGTTTATATTTCAACCAACGTTACACTGCATATCTAGTGTACATTTCATACCCTTAATGACCACAAACATTAGATCTCAGAGGTCATCTTCTTTATTTTAGAAGCCTAAAGTGATGGTAAATCCTAGCGTTTCAAAAAATAATAGGACTTTCACTTTATATGATGATGGTCCAAAGTCCTTCATAACATATTTCCCACCACTAGGAGGAGGTCAAGAACCCACACAAGAGCTTACAATCCCTCCCACCTCTTTCTAGTTTAACATATAGCCGAATAGAGAAAAGGAAACATATAGGTAGGAAAGACAAAGCAAGGTCTATAGAGGTGTCATTAGAACTGTCGCCCAAACATTGAAACAGGCAGGGCCTGTGGACCATCATCATTCCGAATTTTTTTTTATTTTTTATAAAGAGGTGACAATTTATTTTTCGTGATGGAAAAGCATAAGTTTTTTTTCCTTTTGTAAAATGATGGTCCACAGTCCTCCATAATATATGGGATTAATACCTAAGTCGATGGTCTATGTTTGTTATGGAAAGGGTGGGAAAATTTTTCTGGCAGTTCTTATTTAACCGACACTGCAGCCAGAAGGGCTTTCCTGCCAAAATCTACTTGTAAATAAACAAAACCTCAAAGCAATAAACTCTGAAAAAAGTAAGCAGAGAAGACATGTTGCAGCTTTGCAAATCTCCAAAGATGCATAAACCTACAATGTTGCAACTGCTCTTGTAGAAAAGCTGAATACACTAGGAGGTGAATTTTCCGTAAGTAAGCCTTGTAAATCACTTATTTGAGCCAAGAGGCCAACGCTATCTTAGCTTTCTGCCCCTTATGAGCCCCAGATTAGTAAAAGACAAACTAAGAGTTTGTCTGAAATCTTTAGTAGCTTAGAGATAGAACTTCAAAGCGTTGGCTACCTCAAGATTATGTAAGAGCCGCTACTCAGAGTTAGCAGGATCTGAACACATTGAAGGAACAACTATTTCTTGAAACTACTTTAGAAGGAAAATCATAATTAGTAAAAAGTATAGCCTTTCCCTTGTGAATAATTAGAAATGGAGTTCACAAGAGAAGGTTAACAACTCAGAAACTTTCCTTGATGAAGAGATTGCTAATAGTAACAGTACTTTCCAACGTAAAAGTAGATAGCAATGGAATGCATTAGTTCAAACAAAGAACCTTGTTAAGCAGAGAAAAATAGATTCAGATTCCAAGGTGGACAAATAGGCCAATTGTGATTCCTAATTCTAACGATCAACTGGACAAAAGTCCAATTCTCAGGATGTTTAGCCCAACTTCCTATGAAAAAGAACAGATAATGCAGAAATTGGATCTTTTAAAAATTAGCGGACAAACCCTTGTCAAGGCCATCCTGAGAAAAATTGAAGGAGTCTAGGAATACTAAGGTAATACCCAGAAAACCTTCTGGAAGAACACCATTCAAATAATGCCTTCCAAATCCAGTAATAAATTAATTGTGTTACAGGTTTTCTAGCCTGCATTAAAGACTCAATAACCAAATCTGAGAAAACTCTGTCTCGAAACTAGGTGCCATTAAATGTAGAGCTTAGAGATCCTGATGAAAAGAGAACCTTGAGACAACAAGTGTTGTCTCAGAGGAAGAAGCCACGGAGAGCAAGAAACATCTGCACTATATCTGCACATTAAGTCCTGCAGAGTCAGGGTGGAGCAATTCATATTACACGGTTGATTCCTGTTTGGTTCAAGTATGATTCTTGGAAACAGGTATGCTAGATGAAGGTCCCATGGACACACCAAGGCATCTATTAGAAGAGACTTTGGATCTTTTAAGCTCGCACAATAGCTTGAAAGTGTGTGATTTAAATGAAAGGTCATAAGATCTATGTCCTGTAAGACTATTTTGATCACTCTTTTGTATGAACCGATAGACCACTGATATGATCTACCTCCCAGTTGTTTACACCTGGTATGTAAGTTGCCAATGGGTAGCAAAAAGTTCTCTTTGCCTAAGATAGAGTTTAGACACTTCCTGCATGGCCAGTGGACTGTAGATATTCCCCTTGATAATTTATATAGGACACTGCTGATTTATGTTGTCCATCTCAAAACGGATAAACTTTTCCTTCTTCAATAGGGGCCAGGGCTAAGAGCTTGTTGATTAGTAACCTTGACTCTAGAGGAAACCTGACTCCTTGCACTCTTTGAGAAACCCAGACTGCCCCCCAGCCACAGAGAATGGAGTCCAATGGAATAATAGTCCAAGACATCAGTTGATGAAGGAATGATGTCCAAAGGATCAAAGACAGACTTTGTGTCTTCAAGAAAAAAATTGACAAAAATCCAAAGCAATCCGTATGCCAAATGTAAATAATTATTTGACCACTGAGGTAGCAAGCCGTTAAAGGGGTCTCAATTTAAAATTTGGCAAATAAACTGCATCTGAAGCAGCTACCATAAGTCTCACCGCCACCATGCATTGAGCTACTGACTGAAGGTAGTGCAAGGTAGGGAGAGACACACCCTCTGAAACCTATAATGCAAAGTTCCATCAGGAAACTAGAAGCGTAAGGATTGAATCTAATATGACTTCTGTAAATGCTACCATTATAGCGGAATATAACAAGCCTTTGTGGTACATCAATACTCCAACCATGGTCTTGAATGAAGTAAAAAAATGAAGAGTATGAGCAATAGCTATTAACAGAAAACAAAATGTATGCTTACCTGATAAATTTCTTTCTTTCTTGACATGATGAGTCCACGGATCATCTAATTACTATTGGGAATATCACTCCTGCCCAGCAGGAGGCGGCAAAGAGCACCACAGCAAAGCTGTTAAATATCACCTCCCTTCCCTCCAACCCCAGTCATTCGACCAAAGTAAAAGGAGAGAAAGGAAGCAACAAGGTGCAGAGGTGCCTGAGGTTTATAACATGACAAAAACCTGTCTTAGAAGAACAGGGCGGGCTGTGTCAAGAAATAAATAAATTTATCAGGTAAGCATAAATTTCGTTTTCTTTCTAATGACACAGTGAGTCCATGGATCATCTAATTACTATTGGGAATCAATACCCAAGCTAGAGGACACAGATGATAAGGGAGAGACAAGACAGGAAGCTTAAACAGAAGGCACCACTGCTTGAAGAACCTTTCTCCCAAAAGAAGCCTCAGCCGAGGCAAAAGTGTAAAATGTATAGAATTTTAAAAAAGTGTGAAGAGAAGACCAAGTTGCAGCCTTGCAAATCTGTTCCACAGAAGCTTCATTTTTGAATGCCCAGGAAGGGGAAACCGCCCTCGTGGAGGGAGCCGTAACTCTCTCAGGAGGCTGCTGTCCAGCAGTTTCGTAGGCCAAACAAATTTATACTCTTCAGCCACAAGGAAAGAGAAGTAGCCGTAGCTTTCTGCCCCTTACATTTCCCAGAGTAAAAACCAAAAACAGAGCAGACTGACGAAAATCCTTAGTCGCCTGTAAATAAAATTTCAAAGCACGTACCAAATCTAGGTTGTGCAGCAGACGTTTCTTATGAGAAGAAGGGTTCGGGCATAAGAAACGAACAACAATCTCTTGATTAATGTTTCGATCCGAAACCACTTTAGGAAGAAACCCCAACTTAGTACGCAAAACTACCTTATCCGAATGAAAAATAAGGTAAGGAGACTCATACTGTAATGCAGAGAGCTCTGAAACTCTACGAGCAGATGAAATAGCAACAAGAAACAAAACTTTCCACGTTAACAACTTAATATCTAAGGAATGCATAGGCTCAAACGGAGCCTGTTGAAGAACCTTAAGAACTAGGTTAAGACTCCAAGGCGGAGTAACCGGCTTAACCCTCTAACATAACGCCGCCGGGATTAGTAAAAACACACCTAACACATGAGTCACATCTCCTCGTCCCCAGTGCCTGCCACTACTGCCCTCATAACATAATGCCCAACTCCATTTCCGTGTGGGATAATGTCAATTGTGTCAATATTACCATTAAAGTGCTAATTTTCCTGTGTTCCCCAGAAAAATAAATTCAGCACTTACCGTTTAGAAATCTGCCCGGCAGCAAGGCAGCTCACTAGGTTTGAGAGGTCCTCTCCCTCACATGGACCTATGGAAAAAGAGAAAAAGTCTGAGTAATCTTACTCAGACTTTCAGTATTAGGGCAGCATTAATATATGGGAGGCGCAGTGAGGATTGTACCCCACAAGTTCCCATTGCTTAAAAGCCACCACTGCTCTACTGAAGAGACTGATGTGGACTACAGCTACACCCTAGTAGAACAAATAGCACAAGCTTGTGTTGTTAAAAAAATAATAAACTCTTGATTGAAGAATCCTTTCAGACACCTAACTTTACCACTTCCTTTCTCTAACGTAGGCAAAGAGAATGACTGGGGTTGGAGGGAAGGGAGGTGATATTTAACAGCTTTGCTGTGGTGCTCTTTGCCACCTCCTGCTGGGCAGGAGTGATATTCTCAATAGTAATTAGATGATCCGTGGACTCACCGTGTCATTAGAAAGAAAATAAACTTGCACTAATGACATTCAAACAAGGAGCAACTGAAATGTCCTGAATCTAAGCAGTGGCAAGATTTCATCCAACACAGGTGGAAAACCGTCTTCTTCTTCTTCTTTTTTTTGCAGATATACAAACCTCAGGAACTAAAAGTAATCCCTGTGTATAGGGATGTGCAAATTGATCCTTTGGATCAAGGATAAAAAACAGTGAGGAATGTTCCCATTATACCAGTGGGAATCCTGACCAACATTCTTAGGGATGTTAATCCGGAACAAGACTTTAAATCTCTTTGGACAATGAACCGATTGGGATAAAAAACTCTTGACCCTGAGGTTACACAGGTACTGGGATTAATTTATTCCCCTATACTCCAAATTCTGATAAAGGCTGCTGCCTCAGAAGGATCTTTGGCAACATGAGATAGGCCTGCTGGTCATAAGGGGAAGTCTGCTTCAAAGAGATAAAAACTCTTGATCTCTTGAAGGAAAAAAAGAATCAGACTGGAAATCCAAACTATTTTTCCTGATAGATCCAAAATACATAAACTTATACAAAGCTTATTGAATCCGTACATGATATAAGTAGTAGCAGTGGTATACATGTACCTACTTAAACATTTGCACATATTTATATTGCCATGTAGCCTTACGGACTAAAGAAACAGCACATACAGGTCAACAGGTACACATTAGAGACTTATAAATCCATGTCCAGATAAGCAGAGACTGTGCATATCTTTAGAAAGTAAACACACAATGTACATGATCCATGAAAATATTCATGATCAATGCTCAGTGTCTGCATAATAAACAGATGTGCATGCATATAAATTACCCATACAATAGGTAGAAAAGAGATACCAATAGACCTTTTATCTCTAGAGGATCTCCACTGTAAATGAAAATATTCATGATCAATGTTAAATATCTGCATGATAGAACATATGTGCATCAATATAAATGACACATAAAATAGGTAGAAAAGAGATACCAATAGATCTCATCTCTAAAGGATCTCCACTGTCGTATTGAAATACGGATAGAGTACCATGCATGAATGGTATTTCCCTAGAGGATATATACTATAGAATCAAGTACACTAATAGTATAGGATATGTAATGGCTTGCATATCTACAGAGACATGAGTTCTATCTATGTAAAAAGTATTATTTGTGCTGCTGGACATGCAATGCACATAGACAGTTCTTAGCAATTTGTTTAACCCAATAGTGTACAGAACCTGCATGATGTACATTACTGCAAATAATATTCCAAAGCATGAAAATTACAATAGTATATAAAATGCAGACTGACTTCTAAATAAGTATTTATAGCACAGATATTTATAATAAATGGTAATAGCACCATATGTCTTTATGTTCTGTACAATATATATTTGCACATATTATAGTAAACTGGGTACACTGTAGATCACACAAGAATGTGTTGTGGTGTACAGCTGCCTAAAGGTCCTTGCAAAAACACCTACATATAGGATGTTATCAAATTTTTAACTTATAGGTTATCAGCATAAAAATATTTTGCACATTTATCTTAGGGAGTTAACTCCCCAGATTTATGCTTACGCTTAGTTAGTTTGGGGACATCAGCTAAACAAACTGTCACTATTTTGTATATATTATTTTTAGCTTCAGGAGTAAAAAAAAAACAGTAGTTTCCCCCTGAGTAACAAGTACAGGGTAAATGCCTTCAGGAAATTGAAGTGTTGCGGCTGATCCTGTTCTTTTTGTTTGTTTGATTTTCTCATTGAAACATGTTAAAATGCCACAATTTTGATTGGAACAACAGCGAAAATATCAGGGGGAAAAAAAGGTCTTAGTGTCTGGGCTGCCGGAGCGTGCAATAGCAAAGTAGCGGTTATATATAAGTTACTAAAGTAATTTTTTTACATGTGTGTGTTTTCATCAATTAAACTAATATTATTTTTACATTGAATGGCAAAAAATAAAGGTTTGGAATTTACCATCACTTTTAGTCCTGTGGTTATGCTGTACATGTGTCAGAGTACCTACAAAGAGCCTCTGGGCTGTAAGTGTTCTGTGTAAAGTCACTTACCGTACACAACACACCTCCACAGGCTTACCAGGCATGTCAATGCAGCTGCAAGTATCGAGTACTGCAGAGGATTGCAGTAGGAAATACCTGAGTCCCTCAGGGGGAGGCTAGGGATGAGTCCCCATGACGCCTGAGGGTAGTTATGGCTGAAATTCTGTTAGGGAGCTGCTGTGCACATAACAGGGTATTCCTGTGACCCTGTAACATTCTTCTGCTGAGAACTTTCTCTTCTATTTTCTTTGTAAATGATACTCCCTGTGCACTCTGGGTCTCGCATAGGTCTGAGCTTCCGATTTATAATCCATTAGCAAGTACCTGGAACAATCTCTATTCTCAACCTTCTCCTATGAGGCCAAGAACAAAACTAGAGAGAGATGGGAGGAATTTTAAGATCTGATATGGGTTATTGACCTCCTCATAGTGGTGGGAAATATATCCCATATGTTATGGAGGACTGTGGACCATCATCATTTTACGAAAGAAATTGTGTTAAACTTACCATCTCTTAGCCGCAGCCTCCTCACTAAACTCAGTGGCTCTGCCCGCTCATGGCACAGTGCTCTAAAATAAGAAATGTGCCACAGGCACCCAGAGCCACTGAGTTTAGCGGGGAGGCCACTGCACAGAAAGGGTAAGTTTAGTACACTTTTTTTTATAAAGTGATGACTGAAAGTCCTATCTAATTTTTTGGATAATTGGGCCCCCATAATAAATTATTAACTATAACAATTCTAAATACAGGTATTTCTAAAACTGTCACTAACTATAGACATTTTATTTCAGTTTTCAAACCCTTATTCTTTCTCTCCTCTTCCTCGTTTTATCTTTCTCTGTTCGACAATATTTTATAATTGCTACTCTCACTAGTGAGCTAGCTCCTGGTTTTTTTTTAGACCCTCTTTCATAGCATTAAGTAGATACAATTTTATAGACTAGCTGTAATCAAATATGATTCTTGAACACTCATCCCAACCGTAATAGTATATTCTAGCTTAATTTAATTTACCACAAGTGCCAGTTATAGCACATAGAACATAATTTAGAACATTTACTGAAACTGGAATTTTTGTCTAGAACAGTTCCCTAACTTTAGTTAGTAGAACCCACTAACAGGCAAGGTATTTAGGGGGACCTTCTGATGGGAACAGGTACAATAAGCAAAATTAGTGATCATCTGATCATATCACCCATGCTCTACATCAGATAACCTGAAAATATGGCTTGTTATTGAGTTATGATGATTAAAACAGGGCAATCCGCTCTAGAACATTCTAGTTCTTCAGGAGACGATAATAATTATATCTGACCAGTTGGTGAGTCTTTCTAACTTTAGAACAATGTGGAACAATGGTCTCCTTTGTGAACAAAACATCTTTCTTAAAAATATATTCTGTTTATTTTACAGAACATTACATCACTAACCATGGTAACAGTTTCTAAGAAAAATAGTAAATGGTCATCATTAAACCTATCTTTCTTTTGTGAGCAAAAATATTGTGCTTTGTTCCACGCTCCCTAGAAAATACTAAAATCTGTAGCCTAGTTTTTTTTTTTTATATTACTGTCTAAACTAGTTATTTAATTTGTACCATTTGCTGGTCACAGATTTTGCTTGTTGGTCAGGGAGTGTTGGACAAGCACAATTTTTAAACAAAAAGTAAGAATTGTTTTAATGTATTTTTAAGATCACCACCAATTGCAAATTGTAAGAGTGTTCTAATGTTTTACAAAATACAAACTTGAGGAAAGCTTGACACATTTATCTGAAACCTAGAAGCCGCCCAGAACACTGAGTGGCCAGATACACATTCAGAGAGGGGGGGGGGGGGGGTTGTACAAGGATCTAGAACACTGGACCAGATTATATTAATTCTATTAACAGACAAAACAAGAGAAAGCAGTCAGAAACTAAAACTGATGTGCATTGGATTGCATTCTCTGACGGTTAATTCCGATTATCCTAATTTGTGAAGGTATAATCTAGATTTTATTAAAGACACAGAGACGAGTATTTTGCATATCTCTCTTTTACTACTCATATGCAGCATTTAAAAGTAATGATACAGAAATAAATTACTCCAACATTAAAGCAATAAAGATAACACAGAGTTGGATAGGGGGCTCATAGAAATGGACGCTGGTAACGTGGCCGCAGGTGCTGGCAGGGGACCGCATTCTAGGGTTCCTTGCAGAGCATTTAGCCGTGGTGCCTGTAGATGGGGTCAAAACTGTCGCTTCTCGCATGAGAGGAGGTCTTCCCAGATCTGCCGCCATTTCCAGAATGGCTACTGTGGTTATGGGGAATACTGCAGCTACTAGCACTTGCCATCTCTGTGCCAGCCTCCTAATCATAATACCCACTACCATTCAGGACGTTGTGTTTCTGAACCCTGCATTCTTCCTCTGCTTCCAGTGTATGTGGGTGGTCGTCGAGGGTCAGAGCCAGTAGTTCATCCATTACATGATTCTGGAATGGAAGGGAGACGCAGGACAGGACCACCCAGAGAAAACTGGGCTCTAGCTGCAGAGTTTGTGCCAAGACATACAGGGCTCATGAGATCTGTCTCTAGTCCTTCCCTTCAGAATAAGGATGATTCCAGGAATGAAACGGAAGTAAAAGAACCAACTTCTCTTCAAATTATTCATTCTCCGAGGGAGTCCCATCCACAGTATGAGATCAGCAGGGATGTGGTTTGTGGAATCTGCATGGACAAAGTGTATGAGAAGCAGGCTGCAGAAGAGCGAGTGTTCGGCATATTGCCAAACTGTAACCATGCTTACTGCGTTGGCTGTATCAGACGCTGGAGAAAAACTAGAGACTTTCAAAATGAGGTCATCAAGGGCTGCCCTCAATGCCGCATTAAGTCAAGCTATTACATTCCTCATAAGTACTGGATTGGAGAATCCACAGAGAAGACAAAACTAATTGAAAGTTTCAAAGCCAAGACAAGTAAAATTCGGTGTCGCTTCTTTGTGCGGGGAAATGGCCGCTGCCCATTCAAATCTGAGTGTATTTACCTACATGAGCTTCCATCAGGACACCATAGGAGGAGACGGCGTGAACGTAGGAGGCCCAGTGCTCCATCTCTGTCTTACACTCAGTTAATGGGCATCTTTGAAGAAGATTTCAGTGAGCAGGAAGATACAGATCTACTCCACTGTGCCCTGACTCTTGCACTTATAGAAAACTTGGAATGGGGATTGGAATTGCCAGAAGAGGTTGAAATTTTGTGGGCCGATTCCAGTGATTCAGATTAAAACTTCCCAATTACCAGTGTTTTTGTGTCTGTCTTGTCTTAGCCTTCCCTTGTTCCACTTAAAGTGGGTACAATTTCTTTTTAAGATTACCCACAAACAACCATGTCTTATCACAAGGATGTGCAATTTTTCTGTATTGGGTTTGTCTGCAGCAGTGCTGTTAACAGCAGGCATCTAAGAAGAAACCAATCTAACTTTTTTTTTTTAAGTCTAAAATTTTACAACATAAATATATAATATTTAAAAATTTGTACTTTGTAATAAAGATTTGTTAACATACAAAAAAAAAAAAAAAAAAGAAGATAACACAGAGTTAACATAAGTAACCAATGAAATGGATACTTTGGAAAACACATAAAAAATTGACCAATAAAATGAGTCATAGCTTCCATAAACTGTCCAATACGTTCCCCAACTTCCTCTTTCTTGTCTGATGCTGAAAAACCAAAAATTAAAAATAACAGATGAAAGTTCCAAAAAGAGAAGAAAAACCAATAGAAGAATCAAAATCCAGCCGGAAATGAAGAGACTTCTTTTAATCCCATGACGAAGAGATGAACAAAGTAAACAGGATTCTTTGAACCAGGTGAAAAGATTTTGCAGACTGTAGTGGCTTGATTGAAGCGAAGAATGCAGAGGAATGAAACCACTTTTAAGTAGATCTTCATAACTGTTGGTAACCGAAAACCAAATAAATTATTAATATTGTGAAAATATAAGGGAGGGTAGAATGACAAAGGGTGGGAAAATACTCGTCTCTGTGTCTTTAATAAAATCTAGATTATAACTTCACAAGTTAGGATAATCGGAATTTTATTACAAGACCAAAGACTCATATTTTGCTAGTTTAAAGCAACTAACGAAATAAATTATTAGCTGGATGATGAATGGCCTTGAAATAAAACTGTTTGAAAATAGAGTCTAAAGACCAATTTGCAGAAATTAAAATTTGTTGTAAAGGAGCAGCTTTAAGAAAAGCTTTAGAAGCAGCTGAACCTCTAACAGAATGGGCAGAAAAAATTGAAATATCAATACCAGCCTCTTTCATAACCCATTTCACCCAGCTAGAAATAGAAGTATTAGTAACAGGAGCATGAGGAGGAATAAAGGAGATAAAAAGTTGATTAGAAGAAGAAGATCTTAGGAGAGAGGTTTTAGACTCATACTCTTTAAGACATTTAACAACACAAAGAGAAGGTTCAGAAGGCAAGTATGGATAAAAAATGGAAGAAGAAAAAGTTTTAGTTCTGCGAGATAAGAAAAAGGTGACACCTTCAGGAGAGAAGAGTTTAGAGTTAAAATCTAAAGCACCAATGTCAGAAACTCTATGGAAAGAAATAAGACATAATAAGGTAGCTAACTTGGCAGAAAGTTGTTTCAAAGAAAGTAAGTTATTAGAAGGCCAAGATTTGAAAATGGAAAAAATCTTGTCCACATCCCAGAAAAAAATATATTTAGGAATAGGAGGGCGTTTTAGTCTAATGGCTTTTAAAAGCCTACAAATAAGGGGGTGTTGGCCAATTGGGAAATTATTTAATAAAACATGTTTAGCCGAAATAGCTGAACAATACAAATTGACATATCTGTAAGCTAAACCTGATTCAAAAAGAGATGTTAAGAAATTAATAATATGACTTATATCATCTGAAAGGGGATCCAAGTTCCTAACCATGCATCAGCTAGACCACTTTGACCATGCATAAAAATAGGATTTTCGGGTGCCTGGAGCCCAAGATTCTCGCATGAGAGTCTTAGCTTCTTCAGAAAGTCCTTCAAGAGGAGCGGAATCCCCGAAATTGACCAAGCGATGAGACAAAGGGAGTCTAGAAGAATGAGATCATGAAAATCTCCTTCTGGATTGGTTACCAAATGTGGAAGATGAGGGAGAAGAATAGGAAGTTTGAAGGACATTTCCAGAAGTGCAGGGTACCATGGTTGAGTCGGCCACAGGGAGGTTATTAAAAGAAGAGAAATTTTTTCTCTGCGAACCACTAAAATTGTTCTCAAAATCATTGAAACGGGGGGAAAAGCATAGGCTCCTTGAGGAGGCCAGAGTTGGAGAAAAGCATAGATTGCCGCTGCTTCTAGATCCGGTCTCCAACTGAAAAAGGGAAGAGTTTGGAAATTCAGACGAGACGCAAAAAGATCGAGAATGAAGGGACCTCTGAGGAGAGACAGAGAAAGGAAGACATCTCTGTCGAGTCTCCAATTGCTTGTATCCACCAGAAAACGAGAGCCCCCATCCGCTGCTGTGTTTGAAAGACCTGGAATATATTCCGCTTTCACAGAAATATTCCTGTCTAAACACAGATGAATGAACTCTTTGGTAATATTGGAAAGATCTCTGGACTTCGTACCCCCTAAGCAGTTTAGATACTGAACTGCAGAGATATTGTCCATGCAAAGTAAAATGGTAACTGGAGAAGAATTCCTCACAAAACTCTTGACAGCGAAAGATCCCGCTAGAAGTTCTAAACAATTTATATGGAACCGTTTCTTCTTCAGAGACCATTTTCCTCCTGTGATGGAAGGACCGCAATGAGCACCCCAGCCGGACCTGCTGGCGTCGGATTCGATTACAAGGTCTGGGGAATTGCCAAAAATAGCTCTCCCATTCCAAGCCTCCATATGAGAAAGCCACCAGGAGAGTTCTTCCTTGGCCTCTGGAGAAAGTTGGATTCATTCTTTTAGAGAAAGAAAACCCTTTCTGTAAATGGTAGATTTTGAGACGTTGTAATTTCCGATAGTGAAGGGGAGCAGGAAATATAGCCTGAATAGAAGATGAAAGTAACCCTACTATTCTGGCTATATTCCTGATAGGAGTGAATTGAGCTGAGAGTACGAGATATTTCTTTCTTGATATTTTTTTATTTTGTCTGGAGGTAAACTGAGAATAGCTTTGGAAGTATCTATGGTGAAACCCAGGAAGACCAGAGACTGAGTAGAAGTCAGGACAGATTTCTGTTTGTTTATAATGAAACTAGATTCTCCAGAAGATGAATGGTAAGGGATGATTGATTTTGAAGAGAAGTGAAATTCTGGTTCATAATCAGAATATCGTCTAAGTAAATAATTAGATGGACTCTTCTGAGTTTTAACCAGGCGATAACTGGTTTTAATAATTTTGTAAAAATCCAAGGAGCTGAAGAAAGACCAAAAGGAAGACAAGTAAAACTCCAAAATTGGTCTTTCCAGGAAAAAGTTAGAAATTTCCGATGCTCTGGAGCAATCTGAACGGTCAGATAAGTGTCTGTCAGATCTAAGCGAATTAACCAATCGTTTTCTCTGAGGCAATCTCGTAGCAGATGAATTTTTTCCATCTTGAAATGATGATAGGAAACAAAAGTGTTTAGATGTCTTAAATTTATGACAGGGCGGAATTGACCGTTTTTCTTTTTTACAAGAAAAAGATTGCTGAGGAATAAATCTTGAGAAAAATTGACATTTTGAATGGCTTGTTTTTGAAAAAGGGTTGAAATTTCTGATTGAACCAGAATTTGATCTTCTTTTGAAAATTGAATGGGACGAGGTCTTAATATTTGAACAGGAGGGGAAGAAAATTCTATCAAAACACCTTGGACTGTTTGAAGAATCCAAGGATCTGAAGTTACTAGACTCTAATTTTGAGCAAAAAGTGCGAGTCTGCCACCAAGATTTCCTGGGAAAAAAGGAAGGGAAAAAGGAAAACTTATTTGCAGGGGGGCGAGATCTTGCCCTGGATCGCTGACCCCTTTGGAACCATGGTCTGGACCGAGACGGGAAGAACTGAGAAGTAGAGAGATCTTGGAATGATCGTTGGAAATGTTGCTGGAACTGTTGTTGATATTGGAATTGAGGTCTTGATTGATAATTTGTGCGGCCAGGAAAGCGACCCCTGCCTTTCCCGGCCCTGTCAGAAAAACTGTTTGGGTAAAAAATCTTACAAGCTGAAGTTCTTACCTTATTTAAATTTGAAAAAGTATTAATATAATTATTAAGATCTTTTAGAAAAATGTCTCCAAAAAGAAGACCATTAGAGTCGGAATCTAATTCGTTAATGGCATTGTCACAAATTTTAGGGTCTATTTTACGTAAAATATTCTTTCTACGTTAAATAATCATAGCTGTGTTAGTATTTCCTATGAAGGAGAGAATTCTTTGAACTCATTCTCTAACAAAGGATCAAGAGAAGAATTCTCAATAACAGCTTGTTCCGAAATTTCAAAAAGTTTTGCAATAAGGCCAACAGAATCCAAAAGTTTGTCTTGGCATGTTTTCCATGCCCTATCCATGCCTTTCTTAACCTTATAACCAGGGGACCCTATAAATTTAATAATTTTTGGATCAATTTCGGGAGTTATACAGGCATTGTTGGGGAGAAGGGGGCGACGGCATTCGGCTCCCATTTTATTACGAGCATCTTTTTGAGAGGAAATTTTAATTGAAAATCAATAAAAGAGGCCACATCTAAAGAGGGGCACCACTCAGATGATCTGGGGTGATGTAAATCATCTGCACAAAATCTGGGATTACCAAGGCAGTCAAATAAAATGTAATTCTCTTGTTTAGAATATTTAGATTTTTTTAGAGATTTCTTAAATTTTTTAGGTTTAGGGGAATCTTAGTAAGAAGACACATTATCAGATAAATCATCAAAATCAGAATTAGATAATTCTTCAGTAGAAGAATCAGAGTTGGATGATAAGACCACCTTTTTAGGCTTTTTCACAGATAAAGTCTCAGTATTTTTTGATCCCATTTGTAACCCCTTGTGATTAGGGGGAGGTTTTGCAGATGTTTTCCTTCCTTTACCGCCAGGAATTGAAGTATCAGCAAGAGTCTGACGAGACTTTGAAAGTAATTTTTACTAGCCAAAATAGAAACAGAACAAAGTATTTTCCTTTTAAAAATAGTTTTAGGATTAGGCTGCTGAGACAGGAGGTTTGACATATGAGACATCATTTTACCCATAAAATTGTCAATCATCATTTGCACAGACTGTGCAGTTAAGGGTTCATTTGACTCAGGAGCTTGAGACATATTAAAAATTAAAATTAATAAAAATAATGAAAACAGATAAGGACTTCAGTTAATAATAAGAATTTAAAATGTCAAAATAATATGAATTTTTTTTCTTAGATCGAATAATATGACAGGTCTGCAATGAAATAAAAATATATATGGTTTTGCTTCCACCTAGTGGTACAATTGAGCGAAATATAAGCAGTGTATGAAGAAACAAAACATATAAAATGTATCTGGTCACAAAATACTGAGTAGAGGAGGAATCAGCCATTGTGTGAGAAGAAAATGTTTTCAACTACATCAGAGGGCGGGAAAAGGAGACGGGAAGTAACAGAGAGGAAGAAAGTGACGTCACAAGATGGCGGACGACCGCACGAGACGAAACCAACTGTCAGAATGTAAAAGGGGAAGGAAAACTAGAAGTGAAAAACATATTGAAAAGAGTCGGGTAGTGTGGCGGTAGAAACCAGTGTAATAAGAAATAACCAAATGGGAGGAAAAAATATTTTAATAAAAAAAAAATATATATAAACAGATTTAATAAATAACCAGAATAAATAAATAACCGGATTAAACAAATTACCGGAAGAAAAAAGGAAACAATTCCATAATAAACCAAAAGGAGAGGAGAAAAAACATATAAATATATAGAAGACAATGAATAATAGTAATAAAATGTACTTATCCTGCAGCGAGCAGCAAAAGAAAGAGGAAGTTGGGGAACGTATTGGACAGCTTATGGAAGCTATGACTCATCTTATTGGTCCATTTTTTCTGTATTTTCCAAAGTATCCATTTCATTGGTTACTTATGTTAACTCTGTGTTAGCTTTATTGTTTTAAAGGGACAGTATACACTCATTTTCATATAACTGCATGTAATAGACACTACTATAAAGAATAAGATGCACAGATACTGATATAAAAATCCAGTATAAAACTGTTTAAAAACTTACTTAGAAGCTGTCAGTTTGGATCTGTTGAAAAGGTAGCTGGAAAGCCCACTGCAAGTGGCAAATAAGATACCCCCCCCCTTCCCCCTTCTTTTGCATATGAAAAGACCCTTTACACAAACAGGAGCAAGCTGGAGAAGGTAGCTGACGGTATTCACATAAAACTTTGGGGCTTGGTTAGGAGTCTGAAAATCAGAGCAATGTTATTTAAAAATAAGCAAAACTATACATTTATTTAAAAAAAAAAACTTTATGGGCTATATAAATAGATCATTTACAAAACATTTATGCAAAGAAAAAATGAGTGTATAATGGCCCTTTAATGTTGGAGTCATTTATTTCTGTATCATTACTTTTAAATGCTGCATACGAGTAGTAAAAGAGAGATATGCAAAATATGAGTCTCTGGTCTTGTAATAAAATCCATGTGCATGGAATGGGCAAGTGCAGCTGATTCACAATGGGGCTAGATTACCCTGAGTACTAGATCCTTATAGCTGTGGTGCTGCACCTGCCAGGAAGAGTTACTCATTAGTGATCTATGATCTGCCTTGTTCAATAGGTCTCCTTTGGCAGCTGCGCCCTAGTGACGTTGAGGTGGAACTATTGGCTCACACCCATAATGTGGTCAGCAAAGACCTGGAACAAGAGACCGGACTGCACACTGGGTGGATACAGAATGGAGGACTCTTCATTGCATCGAACAAGCAGCGACTTGATGAGTATAAGCGGCTCATGTCTGTAAGAACATTACACTAAACTACATGGCTAAACGTGACACTCATTTATATCTCCATTCAGCCAATATATATATATATATATATATACAGTAATACTTGCTGTGGGCTGAAAGCTTTGCTATAATGGTGTAATGGATCAATTAGAGATGTTATTGTGACTAATGTATAACATATAAACAATATGTACTAACAAATTGATAGGTAGACCTATCATCTTACCTTTAATCTTGGTGCACCTGCATCTTGAACAGACCACTTGATACCACATTTTTTTCATATGTAGCAACTTGCAGACAGTTTTCCAGCTCCTACTCAGCACCGAGTTTGGAAATTCCTATACTGTAATTTTAACAGAATGTTAACACAGGTCTATTTCTTCAAGGATTTGCACTTTAATAGTATTAGATATCAATGTCTTCTGGCAAATCCTTATCATATCATATAAAAATATTTTGTTTAGCTATAGAACCTCTTAATTCCATGCACCAAGCATAATAAAGTTAGACATTTATAATGCAACATCTGTAGAATGTACTTACTAATTTAAACATTTCTTTCTAAAACAGTCATTTTCAGTAGAATTATTAAACAGCTACAAATTATAATGCACTAGACTCAATTTTTAGCAATAAGTTACCATACGGGCCGACAAATCTGTTTCAAAATGTAGGATCCAGTAAGAATATTTAGGAGCCACTCCTGGGTTTGTCAAGCCCTGAGTTACAAGACACTTGTGCAGAATGACACATCTTCATACAGGGGGACATAAGCCCAAAACTTTACTTTATAGTGAAGAGGGTCACCAACATTTTGAATGAGGGGACACATTGGATATTTCTCCTCTAGTAAACTAACCATTTTCACACCCCAGTGCTGGAGCTGTCTTTAGCTGTTTGACTCGCATTGCATTTACATATAAATTTAAACATTTTTCTTCTTTAAGGTACCCACACAAATTACACCTCATTTTAGAAAACAACTGTAAGTTGCAGAAACATAATAATATTGGAAATCCCCACCATATGATGGCACAACAAATCTATAGATGTGTACATTGTTGTGTTCTATGGTAAATAGGGGCATGCAAGTAACGTTCTTGTCCCACATTTAGCGTCAATTCACCTTCCCGAAACACCAAAATGCTGGATTTTATTCATTTAATTTAGCAATTAAATTTCTACCATTTATTTGACCCCCATTTTCTATTATTTCAGAAAAACAACTGGCAGATTATCTTTATTACTATGATGATCACTTCATAACTTTAAAGAAATGAAACCATTTATTTGAAACGTGGGCCTCAATATTTCAAATGTTTGGTCTTTATTAATATTATGGTGTAATAAAGGTCTCTTAAAAAAGAAGCAGTGATGTCTGACTTATTTACCTTTGTTATAACAATTAGCTGGAAGCAACCACCTGGTTAAAGGTGAGAATTGCTGCTTTCAAATAAGAGGCCTCAAGTGTGTCTATGAATTGTGTGGGCAACCTAAGGGATACCCCCCCCCCCTCCAATGATGCTGCTCCATATGCCTTTGGTTCTGCAGGTGATCACTCTTACCACAATAATCAGCCACCTTGGCATGTGACCTCTCCTTTCAAAAGTGGGCTCACCTAACCTGTTGTAAGGCTTATTTTGAGATGTTAGGGCCTATTTTTCAAACCAAGATCATCTTTAAAGGCACCTAGTAGACAGATGATAGCTATTTCTATGGCAATAATCTGCTACCTAAAAAGGCTTGAGACCCCTAATTTGAAAATATCTAATCCCCTTTTTCATGTGAGGGGTATTGTGTGTATGTGTGTTCTATGCTGCCTTTATGAGATGGGGCACCATACAGTAAATATATTAGCTAGAGATACATTTGCTAAGTAAATTGGATTATTGAATAAACATAGCTTTTTGTAGAGTCTGCTAGACTGGATAATCCTCCTCTCTCCTTGTCATCACCAGCTGGGTAAAGTGTACGGTGTGGAGTCGTACGTCTTGTCTCCCGCAGAGACTAAGGACCTCTATCCACTAATGAATGTGGATGATCTCTATGGCACTCTCTATGTTCCAAAAGATGGCACTATGGATCCTGCAGGGACCTGCACCACACTGGCAAGGGCTTCTACTGCCAGGGGGGCACAAGTGAGTAGATAAATATAATGCTGTCTGGCCTGTGATAAGGGCTGAACATTATATCTTCACTTCTTCATTGGACATAATAATAATAATAAACAATACCAGCATCTGTTGCAATATATTATTACAGCATGATGTACAAATCTTATTCCCACCAACCATTAAGACTATAATATCAGTAGATTATTAGATATGAGAGCACAAATCCAACAAATACCTGCTCAGATTATATGGTTTACTGTATAGTCATTTGTCCTAATGTGGTTATACAAATGGTCAAAATAGGTGCAGTACTTGATTTAGTGAACTGAGATGGAAGATCTGTAAAAGGGACATAATGTAGAACTCTGTGTGATTTGCCATTTTTTATTATTATAATTTTTTTAATTGGTGCAGCTGACGAGGGGGTGAATCATTGTCTTAGATCTCAACTGGGAAGAAGTGGAAAAAACAAAAGCAACATTATGATGTTTGTCAACACGTTACTGGTTTAAGTGCCATTATATACTTACCACAATGTTAAAGGTACATAATCATTTGTTATAGCATGTAATTATAACGCTAGCTATGTGTTTAACTTTCACAAAGGTGTTAAACACTTAGTTAAATTATAGCTTTGGAGCCCAGAGAACTGCTGTTCCTAAACATAGCTAATCAGCAGTGCTAGTCACATTACCCAGCTATACTACTGCTTTCTGATTTAATGTCCAGTTGTGATTTTTTTTGCTCTGGACCAGCAGTTGTCTGCACTTTACTTATGTGTTTAACCCATGTGCAGGTAGCATTGGGCATTGCTAGTGTTAAAATTGCATGCTGTAACATTTTGTACCATGTTATTTGTGACAAGTACATTCACATCCCTTTAAGGCTACAGCAATACTGGGTGCATGAAAAAGCCTACGTTTGTCCTTCTGGAGATATGGTCTGAGCACTAGAATTGTAGTGTGTTTAGTGAAACAGATACACCACAAGGTGGCAGTCACACACAGCTTGTTAGAGTCTCAGTGAGTATATACATATGCATCCGTGAGCATGGAATGAATGTGCTGACTGGGGTTTCCTGGTCTCATGAGCTAAGTACTTTAAAGGCCATAAATTGTTTTCAAATTGGAATACAGAATATTTAATTATGTAAAAAACACTTTGCCATATACCTGGGAGAAATGTAAAATCAGATTGCAGACTTCACAAATGTAGCACTGTTACATTTATATGACCATTGTTTATTACTTTATTTACTCTAGTAACTAAATTATATATGTCCCTAATTGTCCCCTGCAGATGAGATAAGATAAGGAAACCTAGATTACAACATGGGGCTAAAACATTACACTTATTCCTTTAATATTTACACAACTAATATATTCTGCATATTATTCTGATGCTAACATTTGCTTTGGATACACTGTTGTTTCTATCATTTAGTTAGTGTTTCATTTTTTGTTAACTTTATATCTGGTAAATTGAAAATAACTACAAAAAAATAATATTGTTTCACTTACAGTACAGTGTTTCTGCACAACAGTTAAAGGGACAGTCTAGTCAAAATTAAACTTTCATGATTCGGATAGGACATTCAATTTTTAAACAACTTTCCAATTTTTTTTATTTATCCTCAAATTTTCTTGGTATTCTTTGTTGAAAGCTAAACCTAAGTGGCTCATATGCTAATTTATAAACCTATGAAGTTCACCTCCTTCTCTCAGTGCATTTTGACAGTTTTTCACAGCTAGACAGCACTAGTTCATGTGTGCCATATAGATAGCTATGCGCTCACTCCCGTTCATTTATTTATGAGTCAGCACTGATTGGCTAAAATACAAGCCTGTCAAAAGCACTGAGATAAGGGGGCAGTCTTCAGAGGCTTAGATACAAGGTGAATAGCATATTAAAGGGATATGAACCCCAACATTTTTCTTTCATGATTCAGATAGAGCATGCAATTTTAAACAACTTTCTGATTTACTTGAATTATCATTTTTTTTTCTTTGTTCTCTTGGGATCTTTTGTTTTAAAAGTAGGGATGCAAGCTGGTTCATTTTTTGAGCACTATATGGCAGAAGTTTTGCAAGAATGTTATCTAACTGCAAGAGCACTAGATGGCAGCAATATATCCTGCTATAAAGTGCTCCATACACCTACCTACCTAGGTATCTCTTCAACACAGAATATCATGGGAATTAAGCACATTTTATACTAGAAGTAAATTGGAAACTTTTTAAACATTGTATCCTCTGTCTGAATCACACAAGAAAATGTTTGGGTTTCATATTCCTATAATTATAACAGTGCTGGTTATACAAAACTGGGGAATGGGTAATAAAGGGATTATCTGCCTTTTTAAAACAATACAAATTCTGGAGTAGACTGTCCCTTTAAACTATCTACAAAAGTCCAGGGAAACAGATGTCAGCCTCTATAGAGATCTATTGTTGCACTATTGACCCCATAAAGCTCATATTCGCTAATTTACCGCTCTGACCCTAAATTATAATTGGTTAAAGGTACAGGGCTGCTGGGATCTGCCTGATTTAATAGCCACAGAGCAGACCTGGGGCTTTTAGTGAGACATTTGCCAGTATTGTTTGTTCCCTTCTGCAGGTTATTGAAAACTGCCCAGTGACTGGCATTCAGGTGAAGACAGACGACTTCGGAGTGAGACGTGTGGTGGGTGTCGAGACAGAACATGGCACAGTGCAGACCCCATGTGTAGTTAATTGTGCAGGTAAAGTCACAGCAACACCATGTGTCCCCTCCTGGGGCTAATATGGTTTCACATAGGAGACACTTAAAGGGATACTGAACCCACATTTTTTACTTTCTAATTTACTCCTATTATTAATTTTCCTTCGTTCTCTTTGGTATCTTTATTTGAAAAAGCAAGAATGTAAGCTTACGAGACGGCTCATCTTTGGTTCAGCACCCTGGATAGCTCTTGCTGATTGGTGGCTGCATTTAGCCACCAATCAGCAAGTGCAACCTAGGTGCTGAACAAAAGATGGGCTGGCTCATAAACTTACATTCTTGCTTTTTCCAATAAAGATACCAAGACAACTAAGAAAATGTAATAATAGGAGTAAATTAGAAAGCTGTTTAAAATTGCATGGTCTATCTGAATCATGAATGAAAAAAATTGGGTTCAGTGTCCCTTTAACGACCAGAGCCGTACCCTGTACGACGCTGGTTGTTATGAAGCTGCAATCCTGAGCTTCTCTCTGCCGTGATCTCGCTACAAATAGCAAGATTACGCTATTCCTGCATGCCCCACGAGTGGGGCCCTACAGAAATAGATTTGCAGAGTCACCGATGCAGAGAGGGCCCTCTCTTCATCGGACAGCGGTGGTGCCGATCGTTGGTGTGTGGGAGGGTAAGGAGGGAGGTGGGTGGACGGCCCATCACTGGAGGGGGCGCCGGGCGGGAGGAGGGTGGGACTGCTACACCATGCTACAGGGGATAACATTTTTTTTTTAAAAAAAGCTGCATCAGTGAGGGGGAAGGAGGGAGGAGGGGCAATGAGGGGGGATCCTATGTGGGATCCTTTGAGGGAAAGGGATCTGGGAGGGGGGTAGGGTATTGAGGGGGGCAGCTACATTACAGAAAAATGGGGAATTTAAATGAATAATAAAAAAGCCTAATTTACAGCAAACTGGGTACTGGCTGCCAGGACCTAAGATGGCGGCAAATTGGTAGAGGGGGAAGGGTTGGAGAGCTGTTTGGGGGGGGGGGTTAAAGGAGGTTGGGAGATAAGGGGGGGGGGGATACTAGCCTGCAGAAAATATTTTATTTAAAAAAAAAATAAAAAAAAACTTTTATTTTTATACTGGCAGACTTTCTGCCAGTACTTAAGATGGGGGTGACCTTTGGGGAGTGGGGGAGGGAAAAGAACTGTTTGAGGGGGTTCAGGGAGAGATCAGGGGGTGGGATGTGTCAGGTGGGAGGCTGATCTCTACACTAAAGCTAAAATTAACCCTTCACTGCTAGGCATAACACAAGTGTGGTGTGCAGCGACATTTAGCAGCCTTCTAATTACCAAAAAGCAACACCAAAGCCATATATGTCTGCTATTTCTGAACAATGGGGATCCCAGAGAAGCATTTACAACCAGGTGTGCCAAGATTACACAAGCTGTTTGTAAATAATTTCAGTGAGAAACCTAAAATTGTGAAAAAGTTAACAAATGTTTTTATTTGATTGCATTTGGCGGGAAATGGTGGCATGAAATATAATAATTTGGGTTGTCTACTAAAAAAAATATATAGTTTTGAAAAACAAGGCTCTATTTTTGTTTAAATGTAGTGATGCTAAAAATGCTCTGGTCTTTTGAGGAAGTTTTTGTCTGAAATACAGAATAAAACCTGGGTTGACTTGTAACAAGTAAGTACTGTAAGTGTGCTGCATTATACACAACCTCTCTTATATAGATACATAGTATCAGCTGTGCAGTGAGCCCTCTGCTGGTATTATCAGCTCACTGCTGCTACACTTGCCTCAGAAGTCCAAACAAGCACGGAGATACCCATAGGCGAGAGCCCCCCTCTAATGACGTTATTACCTCACTGCACTAACTGTAGTGACATATTATTCACCTCACAGAGAAGCCCTTAGGGACAGGCACTCACTGATGACATCATCACCCTCAGCTGCCAATAGGTGAGAGGCACCCTCTAATGACGTTATCACTTCACTGCACTACTGTAGTGACATATTATTCACCTCACAGAGAAGCCCTTAGGGGAAGGCACTTACTGATGACATCATCACCCTCAGCTGCCAATAGGTGAGAAGCACCCTCTATGACGTTATATCACATCACTCCACTGCACTAACTGTATTGACATATTATTCTCCTCACTGAGAAGCCCTTACTAAGCGTCAGGCACTCACTGATGACATCAGTCCCACCTGCCTATAGGTGAGAGGCACCCTCTAATAACGTTATCACCTCACTTCACTTACTGTAGTGACATATTATTCACCTCACAGAGAAGCCCTTACTAAGGGACAGGCACTTGCTGATGACATACCAGCTGCCTGTAGGTGAGAGGGACCCTCTAATGACGTTATCACCTCACTGCACTTCTCATCTAGTTACATCTTCACCTCACACAGATGCCCTTAGGGGAAGGCACTTACTGATGACATCAGTCCCAGCTGCCTGTAGGTGAGAGGGACCCTCTAATGACGTTATCACCTCACTGCACTTATCATCTAGTTACATCTTCACCTCACACAGATGCCCTTAGGGGAAGGCACTTGCTGATGACATACCAGCTGCCTGTAGGTGAGAGGGACCCTCTAATGACATTATCACCTCACTGCACTTATCCTCTAGTTACATCTTCACCTCACACAGATGCCCTTAGGGGAAGGCACTTACTGATGACATCAGTCCCAGCTGCCTGTAGGTAAGAGGCACCCTCTAATGACATTATCACCTCACTGCACTTATCCTCTAGTTACATCTTCACCTCACACAGATGCCCTTAGGGGAAGGCACTTACTGATGACATCAGTCCCAGCTGCCTGTAGGTAAGAGGGACCCTCTAATGACATTATCACCTCACTGCACTTATCCTCTAGTGACATCTTCATCTTACAGAGATGCCCTTAGGGGAAGGCACTTACTGATGACATCAGTCCCAGCTGCCTGTAGGTAAGAGGCACCCTCTAATGACGTTATCACCTCACTGCACTTATCCTCTAGTTACATCTTCACCTCACACAGATGCCCTTAGGGGAAGGCACTTACTGATGACATCAGTCCCAGCTGCCTGTAGGTAAGAGGCACCCTCTAATGACATTATCACCTCACTGCACTTATCCTCTAGTGACATCTTCATCTTACAGAGAAGCCCTTAGGGACAGGCACTCACTCCACTCTAATACAGGCACTCTGTCCCCTCTAATAACAATAATCACTGCATTAGTTCCACTGTCCCAGATACCTATGGAGGATAAACACTTCCTCATTCATAGTCCCCAGCTGTGGGGCCTGATCTGAGAATAATACACTGCAGCACTGAGGGGCAAAGGAGCTCTCAGGTGCTCCTATACCCAGGTATACCCTGTCTGAGTGCTGAATGTGTTAGAGACCACTGGGCACACACCCCAGGGCATGCCTGACACCAGTAACTGCAGTTTATGATTACTATTTTTCATTATTGTATTGTTTTTTTATTTCTGTTTAAAATAAGGTGCTATAGGGGACAAGTGCAGGTATTGGCTAAAGAAGGAGAGGGGCTGATAATGCCATATTTTTATATTGGACAGGAATCTCATGCTCTATATACTGTGCTGCGGTTTCCCTTTTTTTAGAGCATTAATACATATCTTTTAGTTTTTATTTCTCTTTATTGTGTCATTGTTTAAGAATAGCCAGAATCTAAAAAACTTAAATGAATACATTGACAACATAGCTGTATCCTATTATAAGAATGCTAATGTTAATTGGAGGACAAACAATGCTCTGCTTGTTACAAAGTATTCTGATCTCAGCCCAATAAAAATAGTTATCCAGCTCGGTACTCTGGAGTTCTTGTTTGTTTTTTACTTTGCATCTCTAACAAAACTGAGGTTTCACTGCAGGTATCTTAAGTAGAGTTACTGCACATGTGCAAACAAATCAGCACTGAGATGCAGTGAAAGCTAGGTTTCAACATGGTTGCACCCATCACTAAAGGGAGATGAGAAACCACCTTAATACTATGCTTTTAAAATGCATTTAGTGTTATTGTCCCTTTAAAGGGACATGAAACCCAAAATATTTATTTCGGGATTCAGATAGAGAATACAGTTTAAACAACTTTCCAATTTACTTCTATTATTTAATTTGCTTCCTTCTCTTGTTATCCTTTGCTGAAAGGTTTATCTAGGCAAGCTCAGGAACAGCAAATAACCTAGGTTCTAGCTGCTGATTGGTGGCTGCATATATATACCGATTTTCATTGGCTCGCCCATGTGTTCAATTAGAAACCAGTAGTGCATTGCTGCTCCTTCAACAAAGGATACCAAGCAAATGAAACAAATTAGGTAATAGAAGTAAATTAGAAAGTTATTTAAAATTGTATTCTCTGCCTGAATGTCCCTTTTAATATTGAAATATAGATTCTAATGTCAGATAAGACCCTCAAGGTCTGTCTTATTTTCCCATATTATCATTAAAGGGACAATCCATATACAAAAATGACATGCTTTAATTTGTTACAGCATGTAATGGGTAAAGTGCCACTCAGAAGGTGCAGCTGGTGATTATATGCAACTGCCACTCCTGATTGGCGGACTGATTGTGCTGCTCTGCTCTAGAGCAGGGAGGCTTGCATTCTCTGAGTGGGACTCTACCCATGTGCTTAACCTCTTAGCAGGGCTAAAACACACGGTTATCTAGGGTTAGTACTGCAAACCTTTGCTCAAGAACACAAAGGGGTAAAACACATTTATGTATTTACAGACATATAAACACATAAATACGTATGTATACACGTATATACATATATGTGTGTATTAGAGCCCTTTGCAGTCAAGTACATGTAAACTCATATTTATGCAATATTCATTGTTAACAAAGTGTTTAACTGTGTATTTATTGTAAATATTTCAGATTCCAATGTTCTTCACATAGGGGAATATCAGATATCCCAACCTGCAAAAACTCATTTCAGGGAGGTGGTTTCTCCCACTACTGCGCCCCCCCCCCCCCCCAGTTATATATTGGACACCTTGAAACCCTAAATAAGATAGAGACTTATAATTAAAGTAGCTTCCCACTAAAGTCACATTAAAAAAGTAGCTTTGTTGCACAACCACATACAACAAACCTATTTCCCAGTGTGGTGTTTTATGTAACGCTTGTTGAATGCTTAAATATTTTAGAATACAGAGTTTGATTACGTGCAGTAAATAAGGTAGTATTTGTGTTTTATTAAAATCAGTGGGGGCTTTTTGGTTACTGATGCATGATTTGAGGGTTCTATAATGTCCCAGTAACTAAAGGCATTCCTTAAAGAAACACTTTTCCGGATTTGGGCCACATTGGATCATGGTACTTTGAGGGTTCTATAACGTCCCAGTAACTAAAGGCATTCCTTAAAGAAACACTTTTCCAGATTTGGGCCACATTGGATCATGGTACTTTGAGGGTTCTATAACGTCCCAGTAACTAAAGGCATTCCTTAAAGAAACACTTTTCCGGATTTGGGCCACATTGGATCATGGTACTTGGAGTTTCAGGGAGATTGCATTCCATTTGCTGGCATCAGGGATGTTGGGATGTTTGGAATATAGTTTAAGTATGTTTAAATAGATATTCCTACATATATCTGAATATCTATAGCTATATATATATATATATATATATATATATATAATCATCTATATAGGTATAGATATATATTTTACAAAAAAAAAACATTTTATATATATATAGTCAGCTTTTTGCGTGCATTTTGTTAGTGCTCGTGTGAAAACGTTTTACTTTCAACTTGTAATACGAGCCCTACCCGACACGTGCAAAAAGTTTACTTCTAGAGCAGTTAAAGCACGAGCGGGAGTGATAAATTGCACTCCACTCGTAATCTAGACCTTTTGTGTCTGGGACTGTGCACAAGTGTGAAATATCTAGTGAGAGTGCTAAGTGGTCTGTGTGTGATTGCACTCGCAATAGGATATAACCCAGCAATTCAGTGATATATAAAACAATTATTAACCTGCTGCCACTGCATATCACTCTGTGGAGCGGTACACATACTTTGATGTCCCTTTAAATACATTTTTATTTTGAAAGTTTACAAAACCTTAAACTGTAATATATATTTAGTTTAATGTTGATTTTCAATGTTTAAAACAAGAGTGGCAAGTAATTTGTTCAGATGTGAAATGATATTTAACTGTTGACAAACCATTTGGAGCCGTCTGATAAATGGAGAAAATTGGTTTCCAAGAGGTTAAATGTTATATTATAAAATTAGTTTTTTAAGGCCTTTTTTTTGGGGGGGGGGGGGGGTTGAAATAGGGGTGTTTCAGATCACTGTTAAATGTCTGATGTTACTGGAAATGTTATGAAAATGCTTTTTTTTAAATGTACTAATTTGGAACGGCTAACAGTTTATCAAACCATGAAAATGCATCCAAATACACAATTGGCCAGATTGCAGTGTACGTCTGTTTGTAAGCGCTGAGCTTATCATACTCTTTCAGGGTCTGGCACTAGGCAGAAGTCAGGAGGAAAAAAATAATTTTAACATTGTGCATAGTATTTTTGGAAATTTTATTATTTCCTATCTATTAAAGGGACTTTTTTTAAAGGCGCTATATATTCATTTGCTTTTGTGTATATAAAAGGTATTTTAAAATGTATTAAAGATTGTTGTTTTGGTAGAGTAATAAATAATTCCAAACATTTGTGGCCAGGTATCGGGGTGAATAGTGGGTGGGATAATGATCGTATCTGACCAATGAGCAATCGGTATTTAGGTTTCATTACATAAGAAAGTGACAGTACAGCGCCTACAATCGGAGGAACTCACAAGCTCCCAAAACAGATTCCCTAAAAATCTAGATGCATAAAAGTGTATAGAAAAAAGGGAGCGCCACAAATGGGCCTAAGTGAGAATGATAATAGAAAATATAATAATATTATAGCTGTATACAATATATAAAATATAACATATATAACATTTATTTAAACATCAAGTTAGGTTAAAATGTGAACAACAAAATGGGGTACCCTATAGAAATAGCAATATATATTAAAAAAAAAACTATATTAAAAACAATGATCTTTAAAAAGAGAACTGAAAGATTCTACTGAGTTAGACATACAAAACAGTGTGGTCTAACTGTCCAGATAGTGATATGAAATCCAAATGAAAAAGTCCCAAATATGTTCAACAAATACAGTTCAGAAAAAAATAATTTGATGGAGTGACTGTGATATGTCCCAGATATGTACAGATAGAAAGTGTTCAAATGGATGAAAAAATGTTCTAGTTAATGGCAATTTGTGCCAGATGGTGAAAATATATCCCTCGTGGTGTGTGAATTTTCAAATATAATTCCTCTTAGTGGTAAAAAATGATGGATGATAATAAAAAATATAAAAATAAAAATATAAAAAGTGTAAAAAAATCCAGAATAGAATCAATCTTGAAAAAGGCCCATGCCAGGGCCGAAATGCGTTGAGGAAGGCACTGCTCGAGTTTCCTATACAGTGAGCTCTATTTCAATCACATTTCATTTGAATTTTTAGCGTTATTGCACTATTTTGTGTATTTTCTTTTTTCATAGGTATTCGATTTTGGATTTTTTTTTCACTTTTTTTCACTTTTTAGATTTTTATTTTCATCAATCATTTTTTACCACTAAGAGGAATTATATTTGAAAATTCACACACCACGAGGGACATATTTTCACAATCTGGTACAAATTGCTATTAACTATTAACTTGCACATTTTTTTATCCATTTAAACACTTTCTATCTGTTCATATCAGGGACATATCACAGTCACTCCATCAAATTATTTTTTCTGAACCCTATTTTTGGAAATATTTGGGACTTTTTTATTTGGATTTCATATCACTATCTGGACAATTAGACCACACTGTTCTGTATGTCTGATTTTTCAGTTCTCTTTGTCAACATCATTGTTTTTATATAGTTTTTTTTATTTATTGCTATTTTATAGGATACCCTATTTTGTTTTTGTGTAAATATGTTTTAACCGTGCACCATTGTATGCATAATAGACATTTCTTTTTAAGATGAGCTGTTCTCATGCAATTAACTAATATATTTTTGTATTCAAAGCTGCTGCAGGAACATTTATTCATTTGTTTTCAAATGTTCTAGTTGTTTCTCCTGTCTCACTGAGCGGTTATTTTGTGCTGAGGGTGGATTTTTGGGCAGAGCTGAGATAAAAGGGGCGGAGTCACAAAAGGCTGGGGGGTACAATTGGGTGGAGTCAGTGAGTATTTTGGGCAGAGTTCATGCAGTCCCTGGAAGAAGCTGGGGTGTAGACAGCGAGCAGACCCCAACTCGTGACAATTCTGGGGAGGTCCTTGCCCTGTGTCTGCTTCTCCTGCAATTACCCTTTAGGCCTCAGAGCTAGAGACAGTAGACACCTTATGATTACAAGCCTTACAACAAATTAACAGTGGGCTAAAAGAAGCTACTCCCAGGTGGTAACCAGGCCATAGAACAAGCTACTGAGCGCCTGTTCATTCCTGGCTGACTGCTTCTCTTTCTGTTTGTATTATGATCCTGGAGAAAGTCTCCCTAAGGGTGATGGGGAAAGGAGATGTGGACTCCCTGCCCAATTTGCTTAGAGGGATATGGCTGCACCTCACTGACGAGGCCCAAAGGAGGCTGAAACGATCATATGGTATTGCCATGTTCCTTGTTCATAGGAGAATTAGCTGGTATTTCAGGGCTGGACTGACCTTGTTAGGCGGGATCAGACTGATATACTTCAGGAAAATTCTCCGCTGTGTAAAACACAATTGGGCTAAAAGAGGCTGCTCTCAAGTGGTAAGCGGCCGTAGAACAAGCCACTGAGCTGTTGTTCATTACCAGCAGACTGCTTCTCCTTCTGTTGGAAACGAACATTAGCACCTTGTCTGCTGCAATCGTTTTTCAACAGCCAAACTCCCCTACCACTTTTCCTATCTGGAGCAGCCTATCTGTGCCTGTTCCTGGAATACACGCGTTTCTTATCTAATCATCTCTGCTGAAGCCAGTTAGGGGCAGATATGTGACAGGGTTAGGTTTGTGAAGCTGCTGTCTCCTCTTCCAGTTGTCAGAATTAGAAAATTGCTTACGACAAAAAAGGGAACAGAATTAAAAAATGAAAGTGTATTGTAAAGTTGTGTTAGTGCACGCTAAATATTTTATATTACAGTTCTCAAGGTGTTTAATGTCACTTTCATTTTATTTGATTGCATCCAAGTAGCAAATAGTTGAGCTAATAGAGGCTCTCAGGTACCTGTGAGTAATGCGTATCTGGCTTCTCTGTGGCTTTGCTCATTGTACGTAAAGCAAAGTGAGACCTTAGCAAAATCATTTTCTGCTTTTGTAATTCCTGTTATTGGTGTTTGGGATATCCCCAAATGTGAGAAGCATTAACCTCTCTAGATTTCATTTCCCATTAAAAGCTTAAAGGGACACTGAACCCAATTATTTTCTTTCATGATTCAGATAGAGCATGCAATTTTAAGCAACTTTCTTATTTACTTCAGTTATCAATTTTTCTTCGTTCTCTTGTTATCATTATTTGAAAAAGAAGGCATCTAAGCTAAGGAGGCAGCCAATGTTTGGTTCAGTACCATGGACAGCACTTGTTTATTGGTGCTGTCCAATCAGCAAGGACAACCAAGGTTGTTCACCAAAAATGGGCCGGCATCTAAACTTACATTCTTGCTTTTCAAATAAACATACCAAGAGAATGAAGAAAACTTGATAATAGGAGAAAATTAGAAAGTTTCTTAAAATTGCTGCTCTATTTGAATCACGAAAGAAAAAATTTGGGTTCAGTATCCCTTTAACACATATACACTTATTCTGTTGTGCCTACTTATCCTGTACCTCTGGAAATTGTAGCCCCCCAACCCAAAGAGGCTGCACTACATCCTGCCAGCTTTAGCACTTTTTATGACATGCTGCACAGTGATTGCTTGAGCAGTGCAGGAGCTGATTTATGCCTACCTCTAACTGGTCATTACAAAGACCTGATAAAATAACTATACTCAGAGGCTTTTCAGCAGGTTTGTCTCTGAACTGCAAAACAATGCACATTTTCTAACAAAATTGCAGTTTAAAACATTTATTTTGTTTTCAAACATTTAACCATGCAGTGATTAATTTCTGATGCAAATAAGTGAATGGGCACTAAATCAAACTATTGTTTTTACCACTCATTTAATTAACGAACTATAAAACAATGACGAATTTAATAATAAACAATGACATAAAGTAAAGACAACACAAAAAAACAAAGTCTGAATTTCAAATTAGTAGTAGATTTCTTTTCTGACAATTTTTAAAGTTCGTTACATTTTCCTTCCCCTTGAATCATGTGACAGCCATCAGCCAATCACAAAATGCATATACTGTACTTATATACAGTGCCCTCTTGCACATCCTCAGTAGGAGCGGGTGCCTCAGAAAGCATGCATATAAAAACACTGTGCACTTTTAGATAATGGAAATTAATTGGAAAGTTGTTTACAATTCCGCACTCTTTCTGAATTATGAAACTTTAATTTTGACTTTAGTGTTCGTTAAATGGTTTCTGTCCCAGTCCAGGAACTGAAATGATTTTTTTATCTATATTTAACCCCCTATTAATGCTTACCCCTTTACAAGCGTTAGCCTCCCCGAGCTGCTTGTACCACCTGCTTCATCGATTTCTTTCAAACTGTTAACAAGCAGCATAACGGGAGCATATAGATCATTAAATGTGATTTCATTATTTATTATATGTATTATAACCATTTTTATTATATATTATAATACTGTTCTGTTTATGATGATCATGGATTTTCTCCTCATGTTGTCCTTTTAGGTGTCTGGGCACGAAAGCTCGGGCAGCTGGCTGGAGTCAACGTCCCTCTAGTTGCCATGCATCATGCGTACGTGGTCACAGAGCGAATCGAGGGTATTCAGGTAATCGCTTCAGTTTTTATTACCATACTGTCTGAAGATAACATAAATCAGAAACTACAGCGCACCAACAAGAGAATGTGTAGCAATGTCACAAGGCCTGTCTGTCATTACCCATAGTATATGACCCCCAGCAAGGTGCCGATGCAGTCTTATTGAGCAAAGCATTATGATTATTTAGTGGTACATGTGCACTTTAAAGGGACAGTATACACTCATTTTCATATAACTGCATGTAATAGACTCTACTATAAATAATAATATGCACAGATACTGATATAAAAATCCAGTATAAAACAGTTTAAAAACTTACTTGGAAGCTCCCAGTTTAGCTCTGTAAAAAAGTTTAGCTGGAACACCCACTGTAAGTGGGAAATAGCAGACACTCCCCCCTCCCCCTGCCTTTGCATATGAAAAGACCCTTTACGCAAACAGGAGCAAGCTGGAGTAGGTATACGTCGGTATTCTCCTAAAACTTTGGGGCTTGGTTAGGAGTCTGAAAATCAGCGCAATTGTATTTAAAAATAAGCAAAACTATACATTTAAAAAAAATAAAAACTGTATGGGCTATAAATGGATCATCTACAAAACATTTATGCAAAGAAAAATCTAGTGTATAATGTCCCTTTAACATGTGTATACTCTTGTGTAACAGAAGAACGTATAGAGACAGGGCTTTGTGTACGGTGAGATTTCTTCTAAGACAAACAAACAACTCTTTCATAAAAACAAGATCAGTAGGAGAAATGGAAAGACATCTGTACAGTTATAAAATACTAATATTGTCCACTCTAGGGGCCCGATTCTCAAAAACTCACCATCATGGAGAAAAATCTACTTGTTTTACTGAGCACTTTATCGTAAAGTGTCGCTCGTTCACATAAAGAATATTAGTGATCTCCACAGTTTCTAAGGTAAAATTTGTCTTTAAAACCAATATGGAGAAACCTTGTAACATTGATGATTCATTTGATAGAATTTCACCAGACCACAGAGCTTTAGAGAAATGGGCCCTAGGTGAGATGGAGGAGACACAGGTTAATAAAAGTAAAACCAGATTATGGGATATTATCATTCAGGGCCAGATTACAAGTGGAGCGCAAACGTTTGCACAAGCGATAATGAGTTTATCGTGGGTGTTTGCGCTCTTCAGGCTTACTGCTGGTATTACGAGTTAAAAGTAAACACGATAGCTGGAGCGCAGTCGCAATTTACGCTAGAATGATTACCGCGTCCTACCGCATAGACTTGGAAACCCCCATCAACCTTCTTAAAACCACAATTAACCCATTTAGGTTAACAGAATATTATAACATATCCTTTAAAAATCCAGAAACTAAAAAATATGAGTAGAGCGTTCTTTTGGAATTTTGTAGTGACATTTTTTATTTTAAACCCCAAGAAAGGCACGGCATTACGCTGAAGGTATTTGTATTTAAAAGAACGTGTAATGCATATTGGCACACTTTGGCTTTGCTTTTTCATGCAAATTGCTTATTACTTTCCATGGTAACTGACTCGTCTTGTTAAATATTTACGGTAACCCCAGGCTGTGACAGATATTCTGGAAATTAAACAAGTTCCCTTCCTCCAGACGAAGGCACACATCCTTACCACCGGCAGTGGGCTGTTTAGTTTAAGGAGCAATTTTCAAAATATGTTGAACCCATGATATTTTTGTTCTAATTAAAGGTAATTGCATTACAGGACCCACTTGGATTGTAACATTTATTGTAAAACTACAGAAAAATCTTGTGGTTACAAAAGGCCAGATTACAAATGGAGCGCAAATCAACTAATCTTCTCAAGCATTAATTGCGCTAGAAGTACGTTTATTGCGCTTGTTTGGTTGCGCTCATATTACGAGTTGAAAGTAAAAAGATTTTTGCTCTCTTGCTAACCCGACAAGTGCAAAAAGCATGTGCGTTTACGTATTCCTCAATTTGGAGAAAAAAAAAGTTGGGGGGGGGGGGAAACTAGCACCACACTCTCGCGCAAACCCGATTGCATATTCTCACTTGCGCTAACCCAACATGAAAATATAACTATTTTACATTTCAATGTTTTTCAGATAACAGAATATGTTTTATTTATTCATAAATACATATTTCTACATAATAAGAAGTTGAATGAGGTAATGAGTAAAAAAAAGAGGTTGCCTGTGATAAAAATAATTAATGGGACACTAAACTCAATTTTTTTCTTTCATGATTCACGCAGAGCAGGCAATTTAAAGAAACTTTTTAATTTACTCCTATTATCAATTTTTTATTGTTCTCTTGCTATCTTGATTTGGTAAAGCAGAACTGTAGCTTAAGCCCATTTTTAGTTCAGCACCTGGGTAGCGCTTGCTGATTGGTGGCTAACTGTAGCAAACTAATCAGCAAGTGCTACGCAGGTACTGAACCAAAAATTTATAAATTACTGCTTTTTCAAATAAAGATAAAAAGATGTCGAAGAAAAATTGATAGTAGGAGTAAATTAGAAAGTTGCTTAAAATGACATCCTCTATCTGAACCATGAAAGAAAAAAATTGGGTTTAGTATGCCTTTAATTTAAAATACTTTCAGAGTAAAGAAAATGTTGTTCTCTTCTTTTACTTATTTTCCCCACCATAAGAACAGTTTACATGCATTTCTGCACCTATATCCATTAGCCTGAGAATTGTATCCTCGTGGAAGATAAGTCGCAGAAGCTTTCTGCAGATTACAATGTGTCTAAATTCTGCCTCTTCAAATTTTCTTCTTGCTGCTTATTTTTAGAACATGCCAAATGTTCGGGACCACGACGCTTCAGTGTATCTGCGTCTCCAAGGTGACGCTTTGTCAGTGGGCGGATATGAGTCAAATCCAATATTCTGGGAAGAGGTGAGCTTCTGATTGCTGTCAAATCTAGGAGACAAGTCGTTTTGAGCTAAAGTACATTGTTACTGGCTTCTGTGCTTTTTCACAAGATGAGGTTCTATTATGGCCTTTAAATTACTCTTGAAAATATGTTTATTGTATTGGTTCCTTGGCAAATAATTAGATAATGTCTCAAAAGCTGGATTATACTTAAAGGGACACACTACCTATTTGCTACTGTAATCTCATGGGAGTATACTTCCTTAAACTGAGAAGAGAAATAAAGTGACTGTGCTGCACATGCCAGATGTACGTTCCCTTGCAAGTCCTGAGTCTAGCATCCTGATTGGCTGCTTAAAATCCCTTTCAATAGGATGTGGCTACTGACATTTTAGGTACATTTTATGTGCTGCAGCAAATCTGTACTAAATGTTGTATTAAGTTGAATGTTATATTTTGCTAATACATGATTAAGACACTGAATTGTGACTTCAGATAAATCAGAATGATTGGATGTTTAGTGAGTACGGTGTTCGAAAGGATTTTTAGGCATTTCAGTTAGTAATCAGCTGACTGAGATTTTCCCCATGATGCTTGCAGATAGTTGGAGGCATTTGTGTCAGCTATATACAGTAAGTGGAAAAATATTTGATCCCCTGCTGATTTTGTACGTTTGCCAACTGACAAAGAAATGATCAGTCTATAATTTTAATGGTAGGTTTATCTAAACAGTGAGAGACAAAACAACTACAAAATCCAGAAAAATGCATTTAAAAAAAGTTATTAATTGATTTGCATTTTAATGAGTGAAATAAGTATTTGATCCCCTATCAATCAGCAAGATTTCTGGCTCCCAGGTGTCTTTTATACAGGTAACGAGCTGAGATTAGGATCACTCTCTTAAAGGGAGTGCTTCTAATCTCAGCTTGTTACCTGTATAAAAGACACCTGTCCACAGAAGCAATCAATCAGATTCCAAACTCTCCACCATGGCCAAGACCAAAGAGCTGTCCAAGGATGTCAGGGACAAGATTGTAGACCTACACAAGGCTGGAATAGGCTACAAGACCATCACAAAGCAGCTTGGTGAGAAGGTGACAACAGTTGATGCGATTATTCGCAAATAATCGGTCTGGGGCTCAATGCAAGATGTCACCTCATGGAGTTTCAATGATCATGAGAACGGTGAGGAATTAGCCCAGAACTACACGGGAGGATCTTGTCAATGATCTCAAGGCAGCTGGGACCATAGTCCCAATGCTGCCTCTGACCCCAAAGAACACTATCCCCACCGTCAAACATGGAGGTGGAAACATTATGCTTTGGGGTTGTTTTTCTGCTAAGGGGACAAGATAAGTTCACTGCATCAAAGGAACGATGGACGGGGCCATGTACCATCAAATCTTGGGTGAGAACCTCTTTCCCTCAGCCAGGGCATAGAAAATGGGTCGTGGATGGGTATTCCAGCATGACAATGACCCAAAACACACAGCCAAGGCAACAAAGGAGTGGCTCAAGAAAAAGCACATTAAGGTCCTGGAGTGGCCTAGCCAGTCTCCAGACCTTAATCCCATAGAAAATATGTGGAGGGAGCTGAAGGTTCGAGTTGCCAAACGTCAGCCTTGAAACCTTAATGACTTGGAGAGGATCTGCAAAGACGAGTGGGACAAAATCCCTCCTGAGATGTGTGCAAACCTGGTGGCCAACTACAAGAAACGTCTTGCCAACAAGGGTTTTGCCACCAAGTACTAAGTCATGTTTTGCAAAGGGGTCAAATACTTATTTCACTCATTAAATACTTATTTCACTCATTAAAATGCAAATCAGTTTATAACTTTTTTTTTAAAATGCGTTTTTCTGGATTTTTTGTTGCTATTCTACCTCTCACTGTTCAAATAAACATACAATTAAAATTATATATATATATATATATATATATATATATATAAATTTCTTATATAAAGCTTTTTTAATTTATGTGTATGTATATATATGTATGTATATATATATATATGTGTGTGTGTGTACACGGGCCATTTTTTGCAGTACAGCGGTCCCACCCCTTGCTCTCTCTCTCTCTCCCCCCTCTCTTTTGCTCTCTCTCCCCCCTCTCTTTTGCTCTCTCTCCCCCCTCTCTTTTGCTTTCTCTCCCCCTCTCTTTTGCTTTCTCTCCCCCCCCTCTTTTGCTCTCTCTCTCCCCCCTCTTTTGCTCTCTCTCTCCCCCCTCTTTTGCTCTCTCTCTCCCCCCTCTTTTGCTCTCACTCCCCTTCTCTCTTGCACTCTCTCTCCCCTCCTCTCTCTTGCTCTCTCTCCCCTCCTCTCTCTTGCTCTCTCTCCCCTCCTCTCTCTTGCTCTCTCCCCCCTTTCTCTTGCTCTCTCTCACCCCTCTTTGGCTCTCTCCTCCCTTTCTTTTGCGCTCTCTCCCCCTCTCTTTTGCTCTCTCTCTCTCCCCTCTTTTGCTCTTTCTCTCCCCTCTTTGGCTCTCTCCCCCCTCTCTTTTGCTCTCTCTCCCCTCTTTGGCTCTCTCCCCCCTCTCTTTTGCTCTCTCTCCCCTCTTTTTTTTCTCTCTCTCTCCCCTCTTTTTTTTTTCTCTCTCTCTCCCCTCTTTTTTTTCTCTCTCTCCCCTCTTTTGCTCTCTCTCTCCCCTCTTTTGCTCTCTCTCTCCCCTCTTTTGCTCTCTCTCCCCTCTTTTGCTCTCTCTCCCCTCTTTTGCTCTCTCTCCCCTCTTTTGCTCTCTCTCTCCCCTCTTTTGCTCTCTCTCTCCCCTCTTTTGCTCTCTCTCTCCCCTCTTTTGCTCTCTCTCTCCCCTCTTTTGCTCTCTCTCTCCCCTCTTTTGCTCTCTCTCTCCCCTCTTTTGCTCTCTCTCTCCCCTCTTTTGCTCTCTCTCTCTCCCCTCTTTTGCTCTCTCTCTCTCCCCTCTTTTGCTCTCTCTCTCTCCCCTCTTTTGCTCTCTCTCTCTCTCTCTCTCTCTCTCTCTCTCTCTCTCTCTCTCTCTCTCCCCTCTTTTGGTCTCTCTCTCTCTCTCCCCTCTTTTGCTCTCTCCCCTCTTTTGCTCTCTCTCTCTCTCTCTCTCCCCTCTTTTGCTCTCTCTCTCTCTCCCCTCTTTTGCTCTCTCTCTCCCCTCTTTTGCTCTCTCTCTCTCCCCTCTTTTGCTCTCTTTCTCTCCCCTCTTTTGCTCTCTTTCTCTCCCCTCTTTTGCTCTCTTTCTCTCCCCTCTTTTGCTCTCTTTCTCTCCCCTCTTTTGCTCTCTTTCTCTCCCCTCTTTTGCTCTCTTTCTCTCCCCTCTTTTGCTCTCTTTCTCTCCCCTCTTTTGCTCTCTTTCTCTCCCCTCTTTGGCTCTCTCTCTCTCCCCTCTTTTGCTCTCTCTCTCTCTCTCTCCTCTTTTGCGCTCTCTCTCTCTCTCTCCCCTCTTTTGCTCTCTCTCTCCCCTCTTTTGCTCTCTCTCTCTCTCCCCTCTTTTGCTCTCTCTCTCTCTCCCCTCTTTTGCTCTCTCTCTCTCCCCTCTTTTGCTCTCTCTCTCTCCCCTCTTTTGCTCTCTTTCTCTCCCCTCTTTTGCTCTCTTTCTCTCCCCTCTTTGGCTCTCTTTCTCTCCCCTCTTTGGCTCTCTTTCTCTCCCCACTTTGGCTCTCTCTCTCCCCTCTTTGGCTCTTTCCCCCCCCTCTCTTTTGTTCTCTCTCCACCCTCTTTGGCTCTCTCCCCCTCTCTTTTGTTCTCCCCCCTCTTTGGCTCTCCCCCCTCTCTTTTTCTCTCTCTCCCCCCTCTTTTGCTCTCTCTCTCCCCTCTCTCTACTCTCTCTCTCTCTCTCTCTCTCTCCCCTCTCTCTCCTCTCTCTCTCCCCTCTTTTGCTCTCTCTCCCCTCTTTTGCTCTCTCTCTCTCTCTCCCCTCTTTTGCTCTCTCTCCCCTCTTTTTGCTCTCTCTCCCCTCTTTTTGCTCTCTCTCCCCTCTTTTTGCTCTCTCTCCCCTCTTTTTGCTCTCTCTCCCCTCTTTTGCTCTCTCTCCCCTCTTTTGCTCTCTCTCTCTCTCCCCTCTTTTGCTCTCTCTCTCTCCTCTTTTGCTCTCTCTCTCTCTCTCCCCTCTTTTGCTCTCTCTCTCCCCTCTTTTGCTCTCTCTCTCCCCTCTTTTGCTCTCTTTCTCCCCTCTTTTGCTCTCTCTCTCTCCCCTCTTTTGCTCTCTCTCCCCTCTTTTGCTCTCTCTCCCCTCTTTTGCTCTCTCTCCCCTCTTTTGCTCTCTCTCCCCTCTTTTGCTCTCTCTCTCTCCCCTCTTTTGCTCTCTCTCTCTCTCTCTCTCTCTCCCCTCTTTTGCTCTCTCCCCTCTTTTGCTCTCTCTCTCCCCTCTTTTGCTCTCTCTCTCTCTCTCTCTCTCCCCTCTTTTGCTCTCTCTCTCCCCTCTTTTGCTCTCTCTCTCTCTCCTCTTTTGCTCTATTTCTCTCTTTCCTCTTTTGCTCTCTCTCTCCCCTCTTTTGCTCTCTCTCTCCCCTCTTTTGCTCTCTCTCTCTCTCCCCTCTTTTGCTCTCTCTCTCTCTCTCTCTCTCTCTCTCTCTCCCCTCTTTTGCTCTCTCTCTCTCCCCTCTTTTGCTCTCTCTCCCCTCTCTCTGGCTCTCTCTCCCCCCCTCTTTGGCTCTTTCCCCCCTCTCTTTTGTTCTCTCTCCCCCCTCTTTGGCTCTCTCCCCCCTCTCTTTTGTTCTCTCTCTCCCCCTCTTTGGCTCTCCCCCCCTCTATTTTGCTCTCTCTCCCCCCTCTTGCTCTCTCTCTCCCCTCTTTGGCTCTCTTCCCCTCTCTTTTGTTCTCTCTCCCCCCTCTTTGGCTATTTCCCCCCTCTTTGGCTCTCTCCCCCCTATCTTTTGTTCTCTCTCTCCCCTCTTTGGCTCTCTCCCCCCTATCTTTTGCTCTCTCCCCCCCCCCTCTTTTGCTCTCTCTCCCCCCTCTTTTGTTCTCTCTCCCCCCTCTTTTGTTCTCTCTCCCCCCTTTCCTTTGCTCTCTCCCCCCTTTCCTTTGCTCTCTCCCCCCTCTTTTGCTCTCTCTCCCCCCTTTCTTTTGCTCTCTCTCCCCCCTTTCTTTTGCTCTCTCCCCCCTCTCTTGCTTTCTCTTCCCCTCTCTGGCTCTCTCTTTCAAACCCTTTTTCGCTCTCTGGCCACGCCCCCATCGTGGCAGCCCGCCCGACCACGCCCCCACCGGCTGCACTCCCGTCGGCCACGCCCCCTGACACGCCGCTTTATATATATATGTGTGTGTGTACACGGGCCATTTTTTGCAGTACAGCGGTCCCACCCCTTGCTCTCTCTCTCCCCCCTCTCTTTTGCTTTCTCTCCCCCCTCTCTTTTGCTTTCTCTCCCCCCTCTCTTTTGCTTTCTCTCCCCCCTCTCTTTTGCTCTCTCTCTCCCCCCTCTTTTGCTCTCTCTCTCCCCCCTCTTTTGCTCTCACTCCCCTTCTCTCTTGCACTCTCTCTCCCCTCCTCTCTCTTGCTCTCTCTCCCCTCCTCTCTCTTGCTCTCTCCCCCCTTTTTCTTGCTCTCTCTCCCCCCTCTTTGGCTCTCTCTTCCCTTTCTTTTGCGCTCTCTCCCCTCTCTTTTGCTCTCTCTCTCTCCCCTCTTTTGCTCTTTCTCTCCCCTCTTTGGCTCTCTCCCCCCTCTCTTTTGCTCTCTCTCCCTCTCTTTGGCTCTCTCCCCCTCTCTTTTGCTCTCTCTCTCCCCTCTTTTTTTCTCTCTCTCCCCCCTCTTTTGCTCTCTCTCTCCCCTCTTTTGCTCTCTCTCTCCCCTCTTTTGCTCTCTCTCTCCCCTCTTTTGCTCTCTCTCTCCCCTCTTTTGCTCTCTCTCTCCCCTCTTTTGCTCTCTCTCTCCCCTCTTTTGCTCTCTCTCTCCCCTCTTTTGCTCTCTCTCTCTCTCTCTCTCTCCCCTCTTTTGGTCTCTCTCTCTCTCCCCTCTTTTGCTCTCTCCCCTCTTTTGCTCTCTCTCTCCCCTCTTTTGCTCTCTCTCTCCCCTCTTTTGCTCTCTCTCCCCTCTTTTGCTCTCTCTCTCTCCCCTCTTTTGCTCTCTCTCTCTCTCCCCTCTTTTGCTCTCTCTCTCTCTCCCCTCTTTTGCTCTCTCTCTCTCTCCCCTCTTTTGCTCTCTCTCTCTCTCCCCTCTTTTGCTCTCTCTCTCTCCCCCCTCTTTTGCTCTCTCTCTCCCCCTCTTTTGCTCTCTCTCTCCCCCTCTTTTGCTCTCTCTCTCCCCTCTTTTGCTCTCTCTCTCCCCTCTTTTGCTCTCTCTCTCCCCTCTTTTGCTCTCTCTCTCCCCTCTTTTGCTCTCTTTCTCTCCCCTCTTTTGCTCTCTCTCCCCTCTTTTGCTCTCTCTCTCTCTCTCTCTCCCCTCTTTTGCTCTCTCTCTCTCCCCTCTTTTGCTCTCTCTCTCCCCTCTTTTGCTCTCTCTCTCCCCTCTTTTGCTCTCTCTCTCTCTCCCCTCTTTTGCTCTCTCTCTCCCCTCTTTTGCTCTCTCTCCCCCCTCTTTTGCTCTCTCTCCCCTCTTTTGCTCTCTCTCCCCTCTTTTGCTCTCTCTCCGCTCTTTTGCTCTCTCTCCCCTCTTTTGCTCTCTCTCCCCTCTTTTGCTCTCTCTCTCCCCTCTTTTGCTCTCTCTCTCCCCTCTTTTGCTCTCTCCCCTCTTTTGCTCTCTCTCTCTCTCCCCTCTTTTGCTCTCTCTCCCCTCTTTTGCTCTCTCTCTCTCTCTCTCTCCCCTCTTTTGCTCTCTCTCTCTCCCCTCTTTTGCTCTCTCTCTCCCCTCTTTTGCTCTCTCTCTCCCCTCTTTTGCTCTCTCCTCTCTCTCTCCCCCTCTTTTGCTCTCTCTCTCCCCTCTTTTGCTCTCTCTCCCCCCTCTTTTGCTCTCTCTCTCCCCTCTTTTGCTCTCTCTCCCCTCTTTTTCTCTCTCTCCCCTCTTTTGCTCTCTCTCCGCTCTTTTGCTCTCTCTCCCCTCTTTTGCTCTCTCTCCCCTCTTTTGCTCTCTCTCTCCCCTCTTTTGCTCTCTCTCTCCCCTCTTTTGCTCTCTCCCCTCTTTTGCTCTCTCTCTCTCTCCCCTCTTTTGCTCTCTCTCCCCTCTTTTGCTCTCTCTCCGCTCTTTTGCTCTCTCTCCCCTCTTTTGCTCTCTCTCTCCCCTCTTTTGCTCTCTCCCCTCTTTTGCTCTCTCTCTCTCCCCTCTTTTGCTCTCTCTCTCTCTCTCTCTCTCTCTCTCTCTCTCTCTCTCTCTCTCTCTCCCCTCTTTTGCTCTCTCTCTCTCTCTCTCCCCTCTTTTGCTCTCTCTCTCTCTCTCTCTCTCTCTCCTCTTTTGCTCTCTCTCTCTCTCCCCTCTTTTGTTCTCTCTCTCTCTCTCTCTCTCTCTCTCTCTCTCTCTCTCTCTCCCCTCTTTTGCTCTCTCTCTCTCCCCCCTCTTTTGCTCTCTCTCTCTCCCCCCTCTTTTGCTCTCTCTCTCTCCCCCCCTCTTTTGCTCTCTCTCTCTCTCTCTCTCTCCCCTCTTTTGCTCTCTCTCTCTCCCCTCTTTTGCTCTCTCTCTCCCCTCTCTCTGGCGCTCTATCTCCCCTCTCTCTGGCTCTCTCTCCCCTCTCTCTTTTGTTCTCTCTCTCCCCCTCTTTGGCTCTCCCTCCTCTCTTTTGCTCTCTCTCCCCCTCTTTTGCTTTTCTCTCTCCCCTCTTGCTCTCTCTCTCCCCTCTTGCTCTCTCTCTCCCCTCTTTGGCTCTCTTCCTCTCTCTTTTGTTCTCTCTCCCCCCTCTTTGGCTATTTCCCCCCTCTTTGGCTCTCTCCCCCCTATCTTTTGTTCTCTCTCTCCCCTCTTTGGCTCTCTCCCCCTTCTCTTTTGCTCTTTCTTCCCCTCTTTTGCTCTCTCTCCCCCCCCCCCCCTCTTTTGCTCTCTCTCTCCCCCCTCTTTTGTTCTCTCTCCCCCTCTTTGGCTCTCTCCCCCCTCTCTTTTGTTCTCTCTCTCCCCCTCTTTGGCTCTCTCCCCTCTTTGGCTCTCTTCCCCTCTCTTTTGTTCTCTCTCCCCCCCTCTTTGGCTATTTCCCCCCTCTTTGGCTCTCTCCCCCCTATCTTTTGTTCTCTCTCTCTCCCCTCTTTGGCTCTCTCCCCCTTCTCTTTTGCTCTTTGTTCCCCTCTTTTGCTCTCTCTCTCCCCCCCCCTCTTTTGCTCTCTCTCTCTCCCCCCTCTTTTGTTCTCTCTCCCCCCTTTCCTTTGCTCTCTCTCCCCCCTTTCTTTTGCTCTCTCTCCACCCTTTCTTTTGCTCTCTCCCCCCTCTCTTGCTTTCTCTTCCCCTCTCTGGCTCTCTCTTTCAAACCCTTTGCGCTCTCTGGCCACGCCCCCATCGTGGCAGCCCGCCCGGCCACGCCCCCATTGCGGCACTCGACCACGCCCCCACCGCTGCGCTCCCATCGGCCACGCCCCCTGACACGCCGCTTTAGCCTTGCTCTGTGTGGAGTGCTCTCTGCTGTCAGGATCCAAACGGCCAGGTATGTTTGTCCTGTGCAGTCTCTACTGCGCATGACTGCATCTGACAAACATACTTGGCCGTTTGTTATATATGATGTATGAGTGTATATATATGTGTGTGTGTGTGTGTCTGTTTATATATTTGTATATGTATATATATGTGTGTGTATATATAAATGTGAGTGTGTGTGTATATGTATGTGTATGTATATATATATATATATATATATATATATATATATATATATATATATGTATGTGTGTGTATATATATATATATATATATATATCCCAAAAAGAGCACTCTCACATATACATAAACTTAAATCACATCCCCCGCAGTGTTTCAGAAACATTAAAATCATGACCAATGTGTAGAATGGCCCCTATCAGTGAGCAGGGTCACACTTAACATTTGTGGGGCCCTGGGCAAGACAAATTTGAGGTGCCCCTCAGCCAGCACCCTTATTCCTCTTCCCCTATATACCCTGCCCCCTGTAACTCCCACCTTGCCCAATATTCAGTGTAACCTATATAAAGAATTACACCTCCTGATATCATAAACACTTCTTCACAAAATAAATACAGAATGCACATTCTTATACCATCACCCCTGGGCGATTGCCCCTCTCGCCCTCACTCAGGGCAACCCTGAGTAACTGACTCATTTTATAGGGGTTCATTTTTTGTGATGTATTACATGACGCAGGGTTTGGAGGTATGAGTGCACTAAACAGGTCTGGTGTTTTATAAAGTGTATAGGGGAGGGCCAGAGGGTCTGTTGTTTTATAAAGTGTATAGGGGAGGGCCAGAGGGTCTGTTGTTTTACAAAGTGTATAGGGGAGCACTAGAAGGTCTGTTGTTTTATAAAGTGTATAGGGGAGGGCCAGAAGGTCTGTTGTTTTATAAAGTGTATAGGGGGGCCCCAGAAGGTCTGTTGTTTTATAAAGTGTATAGGGGAGCACCAGAAGGTCTGTTGTTTTATAGAGTGTATAGGGGAGCGCCAGAAGGTCTGTTGTTTTATAAAGTGTATAGGGGAGCACCTGAAGGTCTGTTGTTTTATAAAGTGTATAGGGGAGGGCCAGAAGGTCTGTTGTTTTATAAAGTGTATAGGGGAGCACCAGAAGGTCTGTTGTTTTATAAAGTGTATAGGGGAGGGCCAGAAGGTCTGTTGTTTTATAAAGTGTATAGGGGAGCGCCAGAAGGTCTGTTGTTTTATAAAGTGTATAGGGGAGCGCCAGAAGGTCTGTTGTTTTATAAAGTGTATAGGGGAGGGCCAGAAGGTTTGTTGTTTTATAAAGTGTATAGGGGAGCACCAGAAGGTTTGTTGTTTTATAAAGTGTATAGGGGAGCGCCAGAAGGTCTGTTGTTTTATAAAGTGTATAGGGGAGCGCCAGAAGGTCTGTTGTTTTATAAAGTGTATAGGGGAGGGCCAGAAGGTCTGTTGTTTTATAAAGTGTATAGGGGAGGGCCAGAAGGTTTGTTGTTTTATAAAGTGTATAGGGGAGCGCCAGAAGGTCTGTTGTTTTATAAAGTGTATAGGGGAGGGCCAGAAGGTTTGTTGTTTTATAAAGTGTATAGGGGAGCACCAGAACGTCTGTTGTTTTATAAAGTGTATAGGGGAGCGCCAGAAGGTCTGTTATTTTATAAAGTGTATAGGGGAGGGCCAGAAGGTCTGTTGTTTTATAAAGTGTATAGGGGAGCGCCAGAAGGTCTGTTGTTTTATAAAGTGTATAAGGGAGCGCCAGAAGGTCTGTTGTTTTATAAAGTGTATAGGGGAGGGCCAGAAGGTTTGTTTTTTTATAAAGTGTATAGGGGAGCACCAGAAGGTCTGTTATTTTATAAAGTGTATAGGGGAGCGCCAGAAGGTCTGTTGTTTTATAAAGTGTATAGGGGAGCTCCAGAAGGTCTGTTGTTTTATAAAGTGTATAGGGGAGCGCCAGAAGGTCTGTTGTTTTATAAAGTGTATAGGGGAGCGCCAGAAGGTCTGTTGTTTTATAAAGTGTATAGGGGAGCGCCAGAAGGTCTGTTGTTTTATAAAGTGTATAGGGGAGCGCCAGAAGGTCTGTTTTATAAAGTTTATAGGGGAGCGCCAGAAGGTCTGTTGTTTTATAAAGTGTATAGGGGAGCGTCAGAAGGCCTGGTGTTTTATAAAGTGTATAGGGGAGCGCCAGAAGGTCTGTTGTTTTATAAAATGTATAGGGGAGGGCCAGAAGGTCTGTTGTTTTACTTGCAACTTATACAATAAATGTTACATTTTAATATGTTTCCAAAGCTGTGGGTGTTGCTATGTATTGCTCTCTATATATTGTGGACTCTACAAAGGCACATTGAACATTTATCTTCATTCTCGTATATATTAATGTTTTTTTATGTACCTGCAAGTCTGGAAATCTTTCATGTTTTAAATGAAGTTACCATTCTATGTTTGAATGGTCAGTCTTTGGCTTTTAAGGGTTAAGCACAGCCAGAGTTTGCATGGACTATACTCAAGTTGGCAGTGTTAAATATAACTTATGACATTCAGGTTTGGCTGCTGAACTCGATACGTCCTCTTTGTGGTTGATTTTTATTCAGTAACTTGTGGTCGGATGGAGAGGTATTGCTGATGTTGGTTTTATTGTTTGAATTGTGATTACTTTGTTGACGTGATGTTGGGGTATTGGGCCCTGATAAATAGCCAATAAACACAATCCCAAAGAATTGAATCAACCCCATAGTTTTTTTTTATTTAAATGACTTTTCTTCCTGTACTTCTCTAAAGGGACATGAAACACACATTTTTACTTCTTGATTTAGAAAGAACATGCAATTTAACAACTTTCAAATTTACTTCTATTATCTAATTTGCTTTATTTTCTTGATATATTTTGCTGAAAAGCATATTTAGATAGGCTCAGTAGAAGTAAATTGGAATGTTGTTTAAAATTGAATTCTCTCTATCTGAATCATGAAAGAATATTTTTGGGTTTAGTGTCCCTTTAAGTTGGAGACCCAGGCAGTGTCTGTCTTAAAGGGACATTAAACACTTTGAGATGGTAATATAAAATGATAAAGTCTATATATAAAACAACTCTGCAGTATACTTTCATTATTTATTTTGTCCTCTTTGCCTGTAATTCCATTCTGAAATTGTGAGCTTTTCAGTTCCTGTTAGAAATGGAAGTGCAGAACACTGTTAAATCCAGCACAACCATTGGCTGCACACTCTAGTGACCTATTTATAACTGTCTCTAATTGGCCACAGCAGAGAAGGTAACACAAGTTACAACATGGCAGCTCCCAGTGTTTTATAGACACTAAAACTTTACACTTATTTTGTCACTTTTTAAACAACTAATTAAACTTTAAAAAATACATCTACATGTTAGTCATGGACTAATCTTTTCTTTGAATGTATCATTCTATCTAGCGTGTATTTAGTGTTTAATGTCCCTTTAATATTAAAATTAATAACCTTCTTCCCTGTTTAGGTCTCAGATAAGTTTGCTTTCGGTCTCTTTGATCTGGACTGGGATGTTTTCATGCAGCACATTCAAGGAGCCATCAACCGGGTTCCAGCGCTGGAGAAAACCGGTATCAAATCCACTGTTTGTGGCCCAGGTGAGTAGTCATTGGCACAGAAAAAGTTAATGATTTCAGAGCTTTGAAAGCTGGCACAGCAGATAACTGGGACTGAAGTCTTTTGCTATTTCCTGAGCAGTCACAATTATGCAGCCTGATGTGTGTGAAAAAATTGAATAATGATATTGAGAGGGAGTCATGAAACGACCTTGAATTTCACTGTGGTCGCTCGCTGGAGCTCCAGTTTAACAAATGTAAAGATGAGCTGGTCTGTAGGTGGCAGCAGAAGCGCAACTAATGTTTTGTAATCACCAGGAGCCAAAAAAAAAAAAGACCTGCAGATTATTACTGAAAGACGGAATTTGACAGCAGAGGAGAACCAAAAAAACCTTTCAGCTCTGCAGTTATCATATCTACCTAAAAACATTAGTTTACCCCTTGGCTGCAGTTGATTCTGTGGCAAACTGCGTTAGAGTTGGTAGTGGTCCAACATTTATCTAAAGTGTAAATTGGCTGAATACCCACAATACAAAGGTGAGTTCCAAATATCAGGGTCTCGGGGCAACACCTTTGCTACCCAATCCTCGCTTCATATTAGGATACATCCTAAAGTCTTGAAAAGAATCATGCACTACCCATTACCTAACCTACTACACAAATGACCTCTGTCCCCCAGTCTGCTATATTTGTTACTTGCTAACTGCCATCCTATAACCACACTCCCACAGCCTAACTGATAGACCACACTTGTTACCCACATCCCAACAACTGCTGTCCCTTTAATACAACATTGTTTTTATTTCCTGCTGCCCCTAAAACCCCTCAACCCACATCAGATTGTATTATCCAGTGCTATTAGACATTATCCCTGGTAACTTTACAATGTAAATCATTTTGATATAATGTCGAGGCAGGTGGTTAATACTACTATTTGTCTGTACGTTTGTTCTTGATATTACCTTTGCTTTCTAAAAAATGAGCTTATCTAATAAGAACAGTTGTTTTTTTACCCGTGAATTAATATATTTCTTAGGATCTGCTTGTAACCTTGTATTTTGAATGGTTGAGATGACGTACTGTAGTGTTTTTCAGAGTTCCGTCTTCATTAGATGAATTGTAAATACAATCTGTACAGAGATATTCTGTAAAACAGCAAGAAAACCACTATACTTATCATGATAAGGTTCTGCTTTATTGATAGTGCTCAGTGGCGAGGTGAAAGTGTCAGTTAACAAGACAGAAGAGGGGCGCCAGTACTCGGCGACCTAAGGGTCAAGTGCACACAGCGGACTCTATTCCACTGATATTATCATGATAAGGTTCTGCTTTAGTGATAGTACTTAGTAACATAGTAGATAAGGTTGAAAAAAGACTGTAGTCCATCGAGTTCAACCTATACAAATCTAAAATACTTACAAAAAGTTCCAGTTAAGCTTAAATAACCCCACTAAAAGGTGACCCATTTAATACTAGCAATCATATCCATGAATTTTGTTTATATACAGAAATGTATCCAGACTATTTTTAAATGTATCTAGGGTATTGGCATTCACTACCTCCTTTGGTAATGAGTTCCACAATTTTATTGCTCTTACAGTGAAAAAACATTTCCGTTGCAGGAGATGAAATCTCCTTTCCTCCAACCTTAAATTGTGACCTCTTGTCAGAAACAATTTTCTTGGAATAAACAGAGCTTCTGCCATCTCTGAATATGGGCCTTGAATATATTTATTTAAAGTAATCATGTCACCTCTCAAGCGCCTTTTTTCTAAAGAAAACAGACGCAGTTTGGCTAGCCTCTCCTTATAGGTTAATTTCTACAATCCCCAAGTCATTTATAAAAATATTAAAAAGAACAGGGCCCAGTACTGATCCCTGGGGAACTCCACTGATTACCTTTGTCCAATCTGAGTATGATCCATTTACTACTACTCGTTGCTCCCTATCTTTTATCCAGTTATTTATCCATGAGCTAACATTTTCAGCTATTCCCAGTCCCTTAATTTTGTGCATTAATCTCTCATGTGGCACTGTATCAAATGCCTTTGCAAAATCTAAGTATATCCCATCAACTGATTCCCCTTTATCTATCTATATTTTTACTTACTTCCTCGTAGAATCTAATTAGATTAGTTTGACTTGATCTATTTCTCCTAAAACCATGCTGATTAGAACTCATAATCTTGTTTACATATTGAGTTTAATATGCTCATCAATATAATCCCTTATAATCCCTTCAAATATCTTCCCCACTATTGATGTCAGACTAACTGGTCTATAGCTTCCTGGATCATCCCTGCTTCCTTTTTGAAGAGTGACCCCACGTCAGCTTTATACCAGTCCTGGGGTACCATGCCTGAGGATAATGAGTCTTGAAAAATTAAGAGTAGAGGTTTGTCTATAACAGTGCCAAGTTCCCTTAACACCCTTGGGTGTATTCCATCTGGCGAGATGAAAGTGTGTCAGTTAACAAGACAGAAGATGGCCGCCAATACTCAGCGACCTAAGGGTCAAGTGCACTCGGTGGACTCTATTCTACTGATATTATCATGAGGTTCTGCTTTATTGATAGATTTCAGTGGCGTGATGAAAGTGTGTGTCAGTTAACAAGACAGAAGAGGGGCGCCAATACTCAGCGACCTAAGGGTCAAGTGCACTCGGTGGACTCTATTCTACTGATATTATCATGAGGTTCTGCTTTATTGATAGATTTCAGTGGCGTGATGAAAGTGTGTGTCAGTTAACAAGACAGAAGAGGGGCGCCAATACTCAGCGACCTAAGGGTCAAGTGCACTCGGTGGACTCTATTCTACTGATATTGCACAGCGTGAGCAGCTCATTCATGTTGTGTGATAAGTGCTATGAGTGGATCCATATCTGGTGACCGTTTCTCGACACCGCTCCGTTCTGCTACCCTTCCTTTACTAAAGTGAGAGGGATAGGAAACAAGAAAATAGCCAGACAATTTGTCCCCTCGGGACATTGTGCTCTGTCATGTTCATGAAAACTAGGTCACTTCGCATTCCCTTCACTAACTAGATTGGACATGACATTTACAGGGGAGAGGCTTTGGCCGGACAAGATGCCAACTTATTTTGATTGAGGTGTAAGTACGGGCAACGGGTGGCAGTTCCCGTTCTCTTACTTCCCTATATTTAGCTTGTTTAACCCTTTGACTGTCTGAGAGATATGTAAGATATGCTGAAGCCAAAAGGTAGGATGCAGGCATTTCCCCATTGGTTACAGGCACATCATTTATTCATACAGCTATTTAGTGACACTTTTAGTAGTTTATTAATAAAGATGTAGTTATTTCAAATGAACAAGGACATACTTTAATAAGTTTATTAACAAATTTAGTGATTTGTAGTTAAATAAAAAATGTTTTACAGTAAAGTAAAAATTAAACTTAAAGAGAAGTCTACTTGTTTTTTGTTATTGTTTAAAAAGATTGAAAACACCTTTACTGCCCATTCCCCAGCTTTGCACAACTAACATTGTTATATGGGTAATACAAGGATTGTCTAGCTTTTTAACAAATATCAATTAGACTGTTCCTTTAAATTATTCTATTATCAAATTGGGTGTGCTGATGCTATTGGTATCTTGTTAAAGAGTAAACCTATGCAGGCTGATAGGAGCTTAGGAGCTTACACGTGTCTTTAGAAGTGTTTTCCACAATGCATAACATTGCTACACGTGCACACACCTGAGCTCCTATTAGCCTATGTAGAATTACTCTTTAACAAAAGATACCAAGAGAAGGAAGCAAATGTGATAATAGAATACATGAATAAATATGATGGCATTGGAACTCTGTAACTTTTACACACAAAACAATATAATGCTAAAAATAATAAGAATTTGTCTGATTTCTCTTCAGGCTGGTGAGTTTTTCATCATCAAACGAGTGTCCGATTGTCAACAACTTGTGGCATTTGCAGGAATGATCAGCTTGTTTTTCTACTGAGAATTATATTGTGTAACGAATGTTAGTTAGCTGCCCTTAATGAGATACACAGATCCCAAGGTAAAAATGATCTTTTAACCAATCCCTCAGGGTTTAGTTCCTTGTAATACTGGCCAGGCTTCTTGTAGAATTTCCAGACCAGATAGTTTTGGGAATCGACCCCTAGACACTATGGAATCCATTTATCATCCATGGACGGACAGGGGCGTGAATATTCACCCCTGTCCGCCCGACTTTTCCTCTGGCAGGCAGCAATCCACTGCTGCATTTACCATTGCACACGATCGCTCCTGTGCGCTCACCTGCAACCCCGCCCCCTGCCCATGTGATTGGGGAAATTTGAAATTCTCCACCTAAGAGGTGGAGAACAGGACAAGGAAGCAGCCGTCTGATGACCGCTGCTTGATAAATCAATGGGGAGAAGGGCTTAATAAATCGAGCCCTATAAGGGGGAAATTGGTGCAACCTGTTAAAAAGCTATCATGAAATACTGTTGTGGAAAATAGGTGAAACTTTATTCTAGATTAAAAAATGTCTTGTCATCTATGTAGTATTTATCAGCATATGAGTTTTGTTATTTACTTTGTTTTTGTGTGTGATATGTAATAACTACATTGCCACATTTCTATTATAGCTCATATGCATTCCAATGCAAACATGGTGTGCTCTAATTTTGTTAATGTGTATTTAACCCCTGCGTGTGGGTAAAAGTTCTACTCAGAAAATGCAGAGAACTGCTGATCTTGAACAAGAAATAGCCAATGAGCCCATTTGCAGAACAGTAACTAAACCCTGGCAATCACTGTCTGTATTCAGCTTGGCATCTTCAGTACTTGCTGCTCATAGCAGGACTTTAAAGGGACACTGAACCCAAATTTTTTCTTTCGTGATTTGTTAGGGTTTTTTAAGGGTGTATTGGGTGGGTTTTATTTTTCGGTTAGGGCTTTGGGCAGCAATAGAGCTAAATGCCCTTTTTAGGGCTATGCCCATCCAAATGCCCTTTTCAGGGCAATGGGGAGCTTAGGTTTTTTTAGTTAGGATTTTATTTGGGGGGTTGGTTGTGTGGGTGGTGGGTTTTACTGTTGGGGGGATTTGTTGGTATTTTCTTTTACAGGTAAAAGAGCTGATTTCTTTAGGGCAATGCCCCGCAAAAGGCCCTTTTAAGGGCTATTGGTAGTTTAGTTTAGGCTAGGGTTTTTTTATTGGGGGGGGGGGGCTTTTTATTTTGATAGGGCTATTAGATTAGGTGTAATTAGTTTAAAGATCTTGTAATTTGTTTTTTATTTTCTGTAATTTAGTGTTTTTTGTTTGTGATTTAGCTAATTTAATTTAATTTATTTAATTGTATTTAATGTAGGTGCTAGTGTAACTTAGGTTAGGTTTTATTTTACAGGTAAATTTGTATTTATTTTAGCTAGGTAGTTATGAAATAGTTAATAACCATTTACTAACTATTCTACCTAGTTAAAATAAATACAAATTTGCCTGTAAAATAAAAATAAATCCTAAGCTAACTACAATGCAACTATTAGTTATATTGTAGCTATTTTAGGGTTTATTTTATAGGTAAGTATTTTAGTTTTAAATAAGAATAATTTAGTTAATGATAGTAATTTTATTTAGATTTATTTAAATTATATTTAAGTTAGGAGGTGTTAGGGTTAGGGTTAGACTTAGGTTTAGGGGTTAATAAATTTAGAATAGTGGCGGCAACGTTGGGGGCGGCAGATTAGGGGTTAATAAATGTAGGTAGGTTGCGGCGACATTGGGGGAGGGAGATTAGGGGTTAATAAGTATAATGTAGGTGGCGGCGATGTTGGGGGCAGCAGATTAGGGGTTAATAAGTATAATGTAGGTGGCAGCGATGTCCGGAGCGGCAGATTAGGGGTTAATCAATATAATGTAGGTGGCGGCGATGTAGGGGGCGGCAGATTAGGGGTTAATAAGTGTAAGATTAGGGGTGTTTAAACTCGGGTTTATGTTAGGGTGTAAACATAAAATTTGTTTCCCCATAGGAATCAATGGAGCTGCGTTACTGAGTTTTACGCTGCTTATTGCAGGTGTTAGACTTTTTCTCAGCCGGCAATCCCCATTGATGTTTATGGGGAAATCGTGCACGAGCACGTATGACCAGCTCACCGCTGACTTAAGCAGCGCTGGTATTGGAGTGCGGTATGGAGCTCAATTTTGCTCTACGCTCACTTCTTGCCTGTTAACGCCGGGTTTGTAAAAACCTGTAAGACCAGCACTGTAGGTAAGTGAGCGGTGAGAAAAAACTGCACGTTAGCACCGCACCCCTCATAACTCAAAACTCGTAATCTAGCCGTATGTGTTTAAACACTTTGTGGCCTGTAAACATATAGTAGACCACATCATTTTTGCACTAGAAATTGCTTTAATAACAGTTTTACACCTTTAGTTTTAACCAAGTCATATTATTGATCAAGTAACACAACATTGTTGTATTATACAGGTTTCCAGCTTATCTTTTGATACTGAGGTGCATAATGTTGGTTTGGTCAATTCTATTGCTAAAATATGTTCACCATCTTTACAAGTGAAACAATGCAGATGATCATACAAATATGCAATGCCTGTGCTCTGTATGCGGTTATTCATGCCTAATGACACTCGCTAATATTGCATGAAATATGTGTTTTGTTTCTTTAATCTAAGCACAGTGTATATTTTTGCTAATAAACTTGGTATTTTCATTCCAGAATCCTTCACTGCAGACCACAAACCGCTATTAGGGGAGTCTCCTGAGGTCAGAGGGTTTTTCCTGGGCTGCGGATTTAACAGCGCAGGTATAGCGAGTGAAGCTGGTTAATACTCTAGTGACAAGCAGCACATTGAGATAATAACTGGCAGTGATAAAACAGTAGCAAACACTGATAAATGCTGCTATTTGTCTGTGAACACAAGAGATTTAATGGCTTAGCTGAGGGATGAGGCCATCACACACTGTAAAGCCTGTAATAAATTTGCATTAGGCTTGACGCTGAATCAGAGACTCATTAGACACAATTCCTTTAAAGGGCAGACGTTACAAAAAAGTGTACCCCTGGCTGCCACGGATGAAGTGTTGCAGTCCTTTCTGGCAGTCACAGGGTTAAAGAGATACCTCCTGTAGTTGTCCAAATCATGGTTTCCTTTTTGTGTTATAAGTTGTAAAAATGTTGTAGCTTTAAAAACTAACATGAACCCCAAATTCAAGTCTCCATAAATGTTTAATTTTTTGGTGCACTTTTCATGTAATTTAACAAACCATTTCACTTTCCCCAGAAAGGCTGCATTGTACCCTGTAAGACTTAGAACCTTGTCCATGCAACACTATACACAATGACTGCTTGATCCATGCAGTTGCACAGTTCTATATTTCCCTAGTTAGCCAGATAAATATAATCACATATTTTCAAGTGATGTGTCCATAGTCTGTAAAACAGTGCAAAGTTGTCTCACAAAATGTCAGTTTAAATGCCTTTTTAAACATATAGGGTGTGTGTGTGCAAATATTTTGTGATACAGGCACTTCATTCCTGATATATACTATGTATAAATAAACATTTTATTTACAGATTTTTTTCAATGAAGAGCTTAATTGGTATTATAAATATTTGTGTGTGCACAGACTGTTTGTAATGTAGCACTTAATTGCTGATATATATTGTACATATATAAACATTTTTGTGTGCAGAACTTCTGTAATGCAGCACTTTATTGCTGATATATACTGTGCATATGTAATTATTTATTATATGTGCAGAAATTTTGTAATGCAGCACTAAATTTCTGAAATATACTGTGCATGTATAAACATTTATTGGGGCATATTTATGAAATTGCGAGCGGACATGATACGATGTATAATATTTATCATTGCACAAGCAGTTCACCAGAACTGCTTGTGCAATACCGCCCCCTGCAGATTCTGCTAGCAGGGGGTGTCAATCAACCCGATCATATTCGACAAGTTATGGAGCAGCGGTCTTTAGAAACGGCTTGATAATTTGGCCCCATTGTGTTTGCAGACCTTTTGCAATGCAGCACTTAAATGATTTATATATGCACGGTATATATCAGTAATTGAGTGCTGCATTACAAAAGGTCTGCACACGCAATAAATGTTTATATATGTACAGTATATATCAGTAATTGAGTGCTGCATTACAAAAGGTCTGCACACACAATAAATGTTTATATATGCACAGTATATATCAGTAATTGAGTGCTGCATTACAAAAGGTCTGCACACGCAATAAATGTTTATATATGTACAGTATATATCAGTAATTGAGTGCTGCATTACAAAAGGTCTGCACACACAATAAATGTTTATATAAGCACAGTATATATCAGTAATCAAGTGCAGCATTACAAAAGGTCTGCACACACAATATATGTTTATATATGCACAGTATATATCAGTAATTAAGTGCTGCATTACATAAGGTCTGCACACACAATAAATGTTTATATTTGCACAGTATATATCAGTAATCAAGTGCCGTATTACTAAAGGTCTGCGCACACAATAAATGTTTATATATGCACAGTATATATCAGTAATTAAGTGCTGCATTACATAAGGTCTGCACACACAATAAATGTTTATATATGCATAGTATATATCAGTAATCAAGTGCAGCATTACAAAAGGTCTGCACACACAATAAATGTTTATATATGCACAGTATATATCAGTAATTAAGTGCTGCATTACATAAGGTCTGCACACACAATAAATGTTTATATATGCATAGTATATATCAGTAATTAAATGCTGCATTACATAAGGTCTGCACACACAATAAATGTTTATATATGCATAGTATATATCAGTAATTAAATGCTGCATTACTAAAGGTCTGCACACACAATAAATGTTTATATATGCACAGTATATATCAGTAATTAAGTGCTGCATTACATAAGGTCTGCACACACAATAAATGTTTATATATGCACAGTATATATCAGTAATTAAGTGCTGCATTACATAAGGTCTGCACACACAATATATGTTTATATATGCACAGTATATATCAGTAATCAAGTGCAGCATTACAAACGCTCTGCACACACAATAAATGTTTATATATGCACAGTATATATCAGTAATTAAGTGCCGTATTACTAAAGGTCTGCACACACAATAAATGTTTATATTTGCACAGTATATATCAGTAATTAAGTGCCTCATTACTAAAGGTCTGCACACACAATAAATGTTTATATATGCACAGTATATATCAGTAATTAAGTGCTGCATTACATAGGGTCTGCACACACAATATATGTTTATATATGCACAGTATATATCAGTAATCAAGTGCAGCATTACAAACGCTCTGCACACACAATAAATGTTTATATATGCACAGTATATATCAGTAATTAAGTGCCGTATTACTAAAGGTCTGCACACACAATAAATGTTTATATATGCACAGTATATATCAGTAATCAAGTGCAGCATTACAAACGCTCTGCACACACAATAAATGTTTATATATGCACAGTATATATCAGTAATTAAGTGCCGTATTACTAAAGGTCTGCACACACAATAAATGTTTATATTTGCACAGTATATATCAGTAATCAAGTGCAGCATTACAAACGCTCTGCACACACAATAAATGTTTATATATGCACAGTATGTATCAGTAATTATTATATGTGCAGACTTTTTGCAATGCAACATTAAATTACTGATATATAGAGCGTATATAAATAATTTATTGTATGTGCAGAACTTTTGTAATGTGACACTTTATTGGTGATAAATATTGTGCATTTATAAACATTTATTTTTTTATTTGCAGATCTTTTCAATTCAGAGCTTAATTGCTATTATATACTGTGCATATATTAATATTTACTTTGTGTGCAAACCTTTGTAATGCGGCACCTAATTACTAATATATACTATGGTGCATATAAATCTGGATTAAATACATAGCTAAAATCAACTACAGTGCAGCAATACATGCCTTGGAGGCGGAGCTAACTTACTGCTTTATGTGGTGAGACAATTACAAGAGACATATATGTTTACCTATCTTGCTCTGTCTGAATCATACAAGATACATTTAGACTTTTCCCTTTAGGTGATTTACACTCCACTATGACCAATGAGTCAATATGACTAAAAATTAGCTTCCACTTAATAGTATAAACTATAATGCAAGTCCTTCTGCTTAGAAAACCCAAAGGCCCTTTCTTTTCATTTACCTTTGAGAGTACAAGCTCATTAGCAATTAACCTGATGGGGAATGCAATTTAAATTTGTAATATTATCAGGGTGATTCAGCGCTGAGGTTTCAAACAAACTAAAGAATAATGGAAATGAATAGTCGTTTGTATAATTAGCAACAAAAGGTTGTGATTTACTTAATGTTTTCTTTTCTTTTGATTTCCAAAGTATATAACTGTATTTGATGTTTAGCCTTGTTTACAATTAGGTTAGTCTTCCCTTTAGTCACAGAAATCCGTTTTTGCCTTGGTCCCTAGAGGTGAAAGTTAAAAAAACAAAAACAAAACACTGTAAAGGAACACGAACAGCTGAAAGATATGATTGTTACCATAATAGAATACTCAGCAACTTCAGAATACATCAGATACATTTGTATACTTGACATAGTTTTAAATAGTGTGAAAGGCTATTAATCATTTTATTTTTGTCTTTGCTGCATTGTAAAATGTAACATTTAATTTAGTATGCAGACCTTTTGCAATTTAGCGATTTATTGCTGATATGCACTGTACATATATAAACATTTTGTGTGTGAACACCTTTTATAATGCAGCACTTAATTGCTGATATTTCCTGTGCATATATACATATTTATTGTGTGTGCAGACCTTTTGTAATGCAGTATTTAATTACTGATATATACTGTACATATATCAACATTTGTGTGTGCAGACCTTTTGTAATGCAGCATTTAATTACCGATATATACTGTGCATATATACATATTTATTGTGTGTGCAGACCTTTTGTAATGCAGCACTTAATTGCTGATATTTCCTGTGCATATATACATATTTATTGTGTGTGCAGACCTTTTGTAATGCAGTATTTAATTACTGATATATACTGTACATATATCAACATTTGTGTGTGCAGACCTTTTGTAATGCAGCATTTAATTACCGATATATACTGTGCATATATACATATTTATTGTGTGTGCAGACCTTTTGTAATGCAGTATTTAATTACTGATATATACTGTACATATATCAACATTTGTGTGTGCAGACCTTTTGTAATGCAGCATTTAATTACCGATATATACTGTGCATATATACATATTTATTGTGTGTGCAGACCTTTTGTAATGCAGCACTTAATTGCTGATATTTCCTGTGCATATATACATATTTATTGTGTGTGCAGACCTTTTGTAATGCAGTATTTAATTACTGATATATACTGTACATATATCAACATTTGTGTGTGCAGACCTTTTGTAATGCAGCATTTAATTACCGATATATACTGTGCATATATACATATTTATTGTGTGTGCAGACCTTTTGTAATGCAGTATTTAATTACTGATATATACTGTACATATATCAATATTTGTGTGTGCAGACCTTTTGTAATGCAACATTTAATTACCGATATATACTGTGCATATATAACTATTTATTGTGTGCCCAGACCTTTTTGTAACGTGGCACTTAATTGCTGATCTATACTGTGCATATATAACTATTTATTGTGTGCCCAGACCTTTTTGTAACGTGGCACTTAATTGCTGATCTATACTGTGCATATATAACTATTTATTGTGTGCCCAGACCTTTTTGTAACGTGGCACTTAATTGCTGATCTATACTGTGCATATATAAATATTTATTGTGTGCCCAGACCTTTTTGTAACGTGGCACTTAATTGCTGATCTATACTGTGCATATATAACTATTTATTGTGTGCCCAGACCTTTTTGTAATGTGGCACTTAATTGCTGATCTATACAGCGCATATATAACTATTTATTGTGTGCCCAGACCTTTTTGTAACGTGGCACTTAATTGCTGATCTATACTGTGCATATATAACTATTTATTGTGTGCCCAGACCTTTTTGTAACGTGGCACTTAATTGCTGATCTATACAGTGCATATATAACTATTTATTGTGTGCCCAGACCTTTTTGTAACGTGGCACTTAATTGCTGATATATACTGTGTGTGTGTATATATATATATATATAACAACAATTGTGTATAGACATTCTGCATTACTGCATTTAATTGCTGATGTATACTGTGCATATATAAAATATTAATTGTGTATGAAAACCTTTTACAATGCAGCATGTAGTTGCCGATATATAATGTGCATATATAAAATACATTGTATATGCAGACCTTTTACAGTGCAGCACTTAGTTGCTAATATATAGTGTGCATATATAAAACAATAATTGTGTATGCAGACATTTTTACAGTGCAGCACTTAGTTGCTAATATATAGTGTGCATAGATAAAACAATAATTGTGTATGCAGACATTTTTACAGTGCAGCACTTAGTTGCTAATATATAGTGTGCATATATAAAACAATAATTGTGTATGCAGACCTTTTTACAGTGCAGCACTTAGTTGCTAATATATAGTGTGCATATATAAAACAATAATTGTGTATGCAGACCTTTTTACAGTGTAGCACTTAGTTGCTGATATATAATGTGCATATATAAAACAATAATTGTGTATGCAGACCTTTTTACAGTGCAGCACTTAGTTGCTAATATATAGTGTGCATATATAAAACAATAATTGTATATGCAGACCTTTTTACAGTACAGCACTTAGTTGCTGATATATAATGTGCATATATAAAACAATAATTGTGTATGCAGACCTTTTTACAGTACAGCACTTAGTTGCTAATATATAGTGTGCATATATAAAACAATAATTGTGTATACAGACCTTTTTACAGTGCAGCACTTAGTTGCTAATATATAGTGTGCATATATAAAACAATAATTGTGTATGCAGACCTTTTTACAGTGCAGCACTTAGTTGCTGATATATAGTGTGCATATATAAAACAATAATTGTATATGCAGACCTTTTTACAGTGCAGCACTTAGTTGCTGATATATAGTGTGCATATATAAAACAATAATTGTGTATGCAGACCTTTTTACAGTGCAGCACTTAGTTGCTAATATATAGTGTGCATAGATAAAACAATAATTGTGTATGCAGACCTTTTTACAGTACAGCACTTAGTTGCTAATATATAGTGTGCATATATAAAACAATAATTGTGTATGCAGACCTTTTTACAGTGCAGCACTTAGTTGCTGATATATAGTGTGCATATATAAAACAATAATTGTGTATGCAGACCTTTTTACAGTGCAGCACTTAGTTGCTAATATATAGTGTGCATATATAAAACAATAATTGTGTATACAGACCTTTTTACAGTGCAGCACTTAGTTGCTGATATATAGTGTGCATATATAAAACAATAATTGTGTATGCAGACCTTTTTACAGTGCAGCACTTAGTTGCTGATATATACTGTGCATATATAAAACAATAATTGTGTATGCAGACCTTTTTACAGTGTAGCACTTAGTTGCTAATATATAGTGTGCATATATAAAACAATAATTGTGTATGCAGACCTTTTTACAGTGCAGCAGTTAGTTGCTAATATATAGTGTGCATATATAAAACAATAATTGTGTATGCAGACCTTTTTACAGTGCAGCACTTAGTTGCTAATATATAGTGTGCATATATAAAACAATAATTGTGTATGCAGACATTTTTACAGTGCAGCACTTAGTTGCTGATATATAGTGTGCATATATAAAACAATAATTGTGTATGCCGACCTTTTTACAGTGCAGCACTTAGTTGCTAATATATAGTGTGCATATATAAAACAATAATTGTGTATGCAGACCTTTTTACAGTGCAGCACTTAGTTGCTGATATATAATGTGCATATATAAAACAATAATTGTGTATGCAGACCTTTTTACAGTGCAGCACTTAGTTGCTAATATATAGTGTGCATATATAAAACAATAATTGTGTATGCAGACATTTTTACAGTGCAGCACTTAGTTGCTGATATATAGTGTGCATATATAAAACAATAATTGTGTATGCCGACCTTTTTACAGTGCAGCACTTAGTTGCTAATATATAGTGTGCATATATAAAACAATAATTGTGTATGCAGACCTTTTTACAGTGCAGCACTTAGTTGCCGATATATAATGTGCATATATAAAATACATTGTATATGCAGACCTTTTACAGTACAGAACTTAGTTGCTAATATATAGTTTGCATATATAAAACAATAATTGTATATGCAGACCTTTTTACAGTGCAGCACTTAGTTGCTGATATATAGTGTGCATATATAAAACAATAATTGTGTATGCAGACCTTTTTACAGTGCAGCACTTAGTTGCTAATATATAGTGTACATATATAAAACAATAATTGTGTATGCAGACCTTTTTACAGTGCAGCACTTAGTTGCTAATATATAGTGTGCATATATAAAACAATAATTGTGTATGCAGACATTTTTACAGTGCAGCACTTAGTTGCTGATATATAGTGTGCATATATAAAACAATAATTGTGTATGCCGACCTTTTTACAGTGCAGCACTTAGTTGCTAATATATAGTGTGCATATATAAAACAATAATTGTGTATGCCGACCTTTTTACAGTGCAGCACTTAGTTGCTAATATATAGTGTGCATATATAAAACAATAATTGTGTATGCAGACCTCTTTACAGTACAGCACTTAGTTGCTGATATATAATGTGCATATATAAAACAATAATTGTGTATGAAAACCTTTTACAATGCAGCATGTAGTTGCCGATATATAATGTGCATATATAAAATACATTGTATATGCAGACCTTTTACAGTACAGAACTTAGTTGCTAATATATAGTTTGCATATATAAAACAATAATTGTGTATGCAGACCTTTTTACAGTGCAGCACTTAGTTGCTGATATATAGTGTGCATATATAAAACAATAATTGTGTATGCAGACCTTTTTACAGTGCAGCACTTAGTTGCTAATATATAGTGTACATATATAAAACAATAATTGTGTATGCAGACCTTTTTACAGTGCAGCACTTAGTTGCTGATATATAGTGTGCATATATAAAACAATAATTGTGTATGCAGACCTTTTTACAGTGCAGCACTTAGTTGCTGATATATAATGTGCATATATAAAACAATAATTGTGTATGCAGACCTTTTTACAGTGCAGCACTTAGTTGCTAATATATAGTGTGCATAGATAAAACAATAATTGTGTATGCAGACCTTTTTACAGTGCAGCACTTAGTTGCTGATATATAGTGTGCATATATAAAACAATAATTGTGTATGCAGACCTTTTTACAGTGCAGCACTTAGTTGCTGATATATAGTGTGCATATATAAAACAATAATTGTGTATGCAGACCTTTTTACAGTGCAGCACTTAGTTGCTGATATATAATGTGCATATATAAAACAATAATTGTGTATGCAGACCTTTTTACAGTGCAGCACTTAGTTGCTAATATATAGTGTGCATATATAAAACAATAATTGTGTATGCAGACATTTTTACAGTGCAGCACTTAGTTGCTGATATATAGTGTGCATATATAAAACAATAATTGTGTATGCCGACCTTTTTACAGTGCAGCACTTAGTTGCTAATATATAGTGTGCATATATAAAACAATAATTGTGTATGCAGACCTTTTTACAGTGCAGCACTTAGTTGCTAATATATAGTGTGCATATATAAAACAATAATTGTGTATGAAAACCTTTTACAATGCAGCATGTAGTTGCCGATATATAATGTGCATATATAAAATACATTGTATATGCAGACCTTTTACAGTACAGAACTTAGTTGCTAATATATAGTTTGCATATATAAAACAATAATTGTGTATGCAGACCTTTTTACAGTGCAGCACTTAGTTGCTGATATATAGTGTGCATATATAAAACAATAATTGTGTATGCAGACCTTTTTACAGTGCAGCACTTAGTTGCTAATATATAGTGTACATATATAAAACAATAATTGTGTATGCAGACCTTTTTACAGTGCAGCACTTAGTTGCTGATATATAGTGTGCATATATAAAACAATAATTGTGTATGCAGACCTTTTTACAGTGCAGCACTTAGTTGCTGATATATAATGTGCATATATAAAACAATAATTGTGTATGCAGACCTTTTTACAGTGCAGCACTTAGTTGCTAATATATAGTGTGCATATATAAAACAATAATTGTGTATGCAGACCTTTTTACAGTGCAGCACTTAGTTGCTAATATATAGTGTGCATATATAAAACAATAATTGTATATGCAGACCTTTTTACAGTGCAACACTTAGTTGCTGATATATAATGTGCATATATAAAACAATAATTGTATATACAGACCTTTTTACAGTGCAGCACTTAGTTGCTAATATATAGTGTGCATATATAAAACAATAATTGTGTATGCAGACCTTTTTACAGTGTAGCACTTAGTTGCTGATATATAATGTGCATATATAAAACAATAATTGTGTATGCAGACCTTTTTACAGTGTAGCACTTAGTTGCTGATATATAATGTGCATATATAAAACAATAATTGTATATGCAGACCTTTTTACAGTGCAGCACTTAGTTGCTAATATATAGTGTGCATAGATAAAACAATAATTGTGTATGCAGACCTTTTTACAGTGCAGCACTTAGTTGCTGATATATAGTGTGCATATATAAAACAATAATTGTGTATGCAGACCTTTTTACAGTGCAGCACTTAGTTGCTAATATATAGTGTGCATATATAAAACAATAATTGTGTATGCAGACCTTTTTACAGTGCAGCACTTAGTTGCTAATATATACTGTGCATATATAAAACAATAATTGTGTATGCAGACCTTTTTACAGTGCAGCACTTAGTTGCTAATATATAGTGTGCATATATAAAACAATAATTGTGTATGCAGACCTTTTTACAGTGTAGCACTTAGTTGCTAATATATAGTGTGCATATATAAAACAATAATGGTGTATGCAGACCTTTTTACAGTGCAGCACTTAGTTGCTGATATATAATGTGCATATATAAAACAATAATTGTGTATGCAGACATTTTTACAGTGCAGCAATTAGTTGCTGATATATAGTTTGCATATATAAAACAATAATTGTGTATGCAGACCTTTTTACAGTGCAGCACTTAGTTGCTGATATATAATGTGCATATATAAAACAATAATTGTGTATGCAGACCTTTTTACAGTGCAGCACTTAGTTGCTGATATATAATGTGCATAGATAAAACAATAATTGTATATACAGACCTTTTTACAGTGCAGCACTTAGTTGCTGATATATAATGTGCATATATAAAACAATAATTGTGTATGCAGACCTTTTTACAGTACAGCACTTAGTTGCTAATATATAGTGTGCATATATAAAACAATAATTGTGTATGCAGACCTTTTTACAGTGCAGCACTTAGTTGCTGATATATAATGTGCATATATAAAACAATAATTGTGTATGCAGACCTTTTTACAGTGCAGCACTTAGTTGCTGATATATAGTGTGCATATATAAAACAATAATTGTGTATGCAGACCTTTTTACAGTGCAGCACTTAGTTGCTGATATATAGTGTGCATATATAAAACAATAATTGTGTATGCAGACCTTTTTACAGTGCAGCACTTAGTTGCTGATATATAGTGTGCATATATAAAACAATAATTGTGTATGCAGACCTTTTTACAGTGCAGCACTTAGTTGCTAATATATAGTGTGCATATATAAAACAATAATTGTGTATGCAGACCTTTTTACAGTACAGCACTTAGTTGCTAATATATAGTGTGCATATATAAAACAATAATTGTATATACAGACCTTTTTACAGTGCAGCACTTAGTTGCTGATATATAGTGTGCATATATAAAACAATAATTGTATATACAGACCTTTTTACAGTGCAGCACTTAGTTGCTAATATATACTGTGCATATATAAAACAATAATTGTGTATGCAGACCTTTTTACAGTGCAGCACTTAGTTGCTGATATATAGTGTGCATATATAAAACAATAATTGTGTATGCAGACCTTTTTACAGTGCAGCACTTAGTTGCTAATATATAGTGTGCATATATAAAACAATAATTGTGTATACAGACCTTTTTACAGTACAGCACTTAGTTGCTAATATATAGTGTGCATATATAAAACAATAATTGTGTATACAGACCTTTTTACAGTACAGCACTTAGTTGCTAATATATAGTGTGCATATATAAAACAATAATTGTGTATGCAGACCTTTTTACAGTGCAGCACTTAGTTGCTGATATATAGTGTGCATATATAAAACAATAATTGTGTATGCAGACCTTTTTACAGTGCAGCACTTAGTTGCTGATATATAGTGTGCATATATAAAACAATAATTGTGTATGCAGACCTTTTTACAGTGCAGCACTTAGTTGCTAATATATAGTTTGCATATATAAAACAATAATTGTGTATGCAGACCTTTTTACAGTGCAGCACTTAGTTGCTAATATATAGTGTGCATAGATAAAACAATAATTGTGTATGCAGACCTTTTTACAGTGCAGCACTTAGTTGCTGATATATAGTGTGCATATATAAAACAATAATTGTGTATGCAGACCTTTTTACAGTGCAGCACTTAGTTGCTAATATATAGTGTGCATATATAAAACAATAATTGTGTATGCAGACCTTTTTGCAGTGCAGCACTTAGTTGCTGATATATAGTGTGCATATATAAAACAATAATTGTGTATGCAGACCTTTTTACAGTACAGCACTTAGTTGCTGATATATAATGTGCATATATAAAACAATAATTGTGTATGCAGACCTTTTTACAGTGCAGCACTTAGTTGCTGATATATAGTGTGCATATATAAAACAATAATTGTGTATGCAGACCTTTTTACAGTGCAGCACTTAGTTGCTGATATATAGTGTGCATATATAAAACAATAATTGTGTATGCAGACCTTTTTACAGTGTAGCACTTAGTTGCTAATATATAGTGTGCATATATAAAACAATAATTGTGTATGCAGACCTTTTTACAGTGCAGCACTTAGTTGCTGATATATAGTGTGCATATATAAAACAATAATTGTGTATGCAGACCTTTTTACAGTGCAGCACTTAGTTGCTAATATATAGTTTGCATATATAAAACAATAATTGTGTATGCAGACCTTTTTACAGTGCAGCACTTAGTTGCTGATATATAATGTACATATATAAAACAATAATTGTGTATGCAGACCTTTTTGCAGTGCAGCACTTAGTTGCTGATATATAGTGTGCATATATAAAACAATAATTGTGTATGCAGACCTTTTTACAGTGCAGCACTTAGTTGCTGATATATAGTGTGCATATATAAAACAATAATTGTGTATGCAGACCTTTTTACAGTGCAGCACTTAGTTGCTGATATATAATGTACATATATAAAACAATAATTGTGTATGCAGACCTTTTTACAGTGCAGCACTTAGTTGCTGATATATAGTGTGCATATATAAAACAATAATTGTGTATGCAGACCTTTTTACAGTGCAGCACTTAGTTGCTAATATATAGTGTACATATATAAAACAATAATTGTGTATGCAGACCTTTTTACAGTGCAGCACTTAGTTGCTGATATATAATGTGCATATATAAAACAATAATTGTGTATGCAGACCTTTTTGCAGTGCAGCACTTAGTTGCTGATATATAGTGTGCATATATAAAACAATAATTGTGTATGCAGACCTTTTTACAGTGCAGCACTTAGTTGCTGATATATAATGTGCATATATAAAACAATAATTGTGTATGCAGACCTTTTTACAGTGCAGCACTTAGTTGCTGATATATAGTGTGCATATATAAAACAATAATTGTGTATGCAGACCTTTTTACAGTGCAGCACTTAGTTGCTAATATATAGTGTACATATATAAAACAATAATTGGGTATGCAGACCTTTTTACAGTGCAGCACTTAGTTGCTGATATATAATGTGCATATATAAAACAATAATTGTGTATGCAGACCTTTTTACAGTGCAGCACTTAGTTGCTGATATATAATGTGCATATATAAAACAATAATTGTGTATGCAGACCTTTTTACAGTGCAGCACTTAGTTGCTAATATATACTGTGCATATATAAAACAATAATTGTGTATGCAGACCTTTTTACAGTGCAGCACTTAGTTGCTAATATATAGTGTGCATATATAAAACAATAATTGTGTATGCAGACCTTTTTACAGTGCAGCACTTAGTTGCTAATATATAGTGTACATATATAAAACAATAATTGTGTATGCAGACCTTTTTACAGTGCAGCACTTAGTTGCTGATATATAATGTGCATATATAAAACAATAATTGTGTATGCAGACCTTTTTACAGTGCAGCACTTAGTTGCTGATATATAATGTGCATATATAAAACAATAATTGTGTATGCAGACCTTTTTACAGTGCAGCACTTAGTTGCTGATATATAATGTGCATATATAAAACAATAATTGTGTATGCAGACCTTTTTACAGTGCAGCACTTAGTTGCTGATATATAATGTGCATATATAAAACAATAATTGTGTATGCAGACCTTTTTACATTACAGCACTTAGTTGCTGATATATAGTGTGCATATATAAAACAATAATTGTGTATGCAGACCTTTTTACAGTGCAGCACTTAGTTGCTGATATATAGTGTGCATATATAAAACAATAATTGTGTATCCAGACCTTTTTACAGTGCAGCACTTAGTTGCTGATATATAGTGTGCATATATAAAACAATAATTGTGTATGCAGACCTCTTTACAGTGCAGCACTTAGTTGCTAATATATAATGTGCATATATAAAACAATAATTGTATATGCAGACCTTTTTACAGTGCAGCACTTAGTTGCTGATATATAGTGTGCATATATAAAACAATAATTGTGTATGCAGACCTTTTTACAGTGTAGCACTTAGTTGCTGATATATAGTGTGCATATATAAAACAATAATTGTGTATGCAGACCTTTTTACAGTGTAGCACTTAGTTGCTGATATATAGTGTGCATATATAAAACAATAATTGTGTATGCAGACCTTTTTACAGTGTAGCACTTAGTTGCTAATATATAGTGTGCATATATAAAACAATAATTGTGTATACAGACCTTTTTACAGTGCAGCACTTAGTTGCTGATATATAGTGTGCATATATAAAACAATAATTGTGTATGCAGACCTTTTTACAGTGCAGCACTTAGTTGCTGATATATAATGTGCATATATAAAACAATAATTGTGTATGCAGACCTTTTTACAGTGCAGCACTTAGTTGCTAATATATAGTGTGCATATATAAAACAATAATTGTGTATGTAGACCTTTTTACAGTGCAGCACTTAGTTGCTAATATATAGTGTGCATATATAAAACAATAATTGTGTATGCAGACCTTTTTACAGTGCAGCACTTAGTTGCTGATATATAGTGTGCATATATAAAACAATAATTGTGTATGCAGACCTTTTTACAGTGCAGCACTTAGTTGCTAATATATAGTTTGCATATATAAAACAATAATTGTGTATGCAGACCTTTTTACAGTGCAGCACTTAGTTGCTAATATATAGTGTGCATAGATAAAACAATAATTGTGTATGCAGACCTTTTTACAGTGCAGCACTTAGTTGCTAATATATAGTGTGCATATATAAAACAATAATTGTGTATACAGACCTTTTTACAGTGCAGCACTTAGTTGCTGATATATAGTGTGCATATATAAAACAATAATTGTGTATACAGACCTTTTTACAGTGCAGCACTTAGTTGCTAATATATAGTGTGCATATATAAAACAATAATTGTGTATGCAGACCTTTTTACAGTGCAGCACTTAGTTGCTAATATATAGTGTGCATATATAAAACAATAATTGTGTATGTAGACCTTTTTACAGTGCAGCACTTAGTTGCTAATATATAGTGTGCATATATAAAACAATAATTGTGTATGCAGACCTTTTTACAGTGCAGCACTTAGTTGCTGATATATAGTGTGCATATATAAAACAATAATTGTGTATGCAGACCTTTTTACAGTGCAGCACTTAGTTGCTAATATATAGTTTGCATATATAAAACAATAATTGTGTATGCAGACCTTTTTACAGTGCAGCACTTAGTTGCTAATATATAGTGTGCATAGATAAAACAATAATTGTGTATGCAGACCTTTTTACAGTGCAGCACTTAGTTGCTAATATATAGTGTGCATATATAAAACAATAATTGTGTATGCAGACCTTTTTACAGTGCAGCACTTAGTTGCTGATATATAATGTGCATATATAAAACAATAATTGTGTATACAGACCTTTTTACAGTGCAGCACTTAGTTGCTGATATATAGTGTGCATATATAAAACAATAATTGTATATGCAGACCTTTTTACAGTACAGCACTTAGTTGCTAATATATAGTGTGCATATATAAAACAATAATTGTGTATGCAGACCTTTTTACAGTACAGAACTTAGTTGCTGATATATAATGTGCATATATAAAACAATAATTGTGTATGCAGACCTCTTTACAGTACAGCACTTAGTTGCTGATATATAGTGTGCATATATAAAACAATAATTGTGTATGCAGACCTTTTTACAGTGCAGCACTTAGTTGCTGATATATAGTGTGCATATATAAAACAATAATTGTGTATACAGACCTTTTTACAGTACAGCACTTAGTTGCTAATATATAGTGTGCATATATAAAACAATAATTGTGTATGCAGACCTTTTTACAGTGCAGCACTTAGTTGCTGATATATAGTGTGCATATATAAAACAATAATTGTGTATGCCGACCTTTTTACAGTGTAGCACTTAGTTGCTAATATATACTGTGCATATATAAAACAATAATTGTATATACAGACCTTTTTACAGTGCAGCACTTAGTTGCTGATATATAGTGTGCATATATAAAACAATAATTGTGTATGCAGACCTTTTTACAGTGCAGAACTTAGTTGCTAATATATAGTTTGCATATATAAAACAATAATTGTGTATGCAGACCTTTTTACAGTGCAGCACTTAGTTGCTAATATATAGTGTGCATATATAAAACAATAATTGTGTATGCAGACCTTTTTACAGTGCAGCACTTAGTTGCTGATATATAGTGTGCATATATAAAACAATAATTGTGTATGCAGACCTTTTTACAGTGCAGCACTTAGTTGCTAATATATAGTGTGCATATATAAAACAATAATTGTGTATGCAGACCTTTTTACAGTGCAGCACTTAGTTGCTAATATATACTGTGCATATATAAAACAATAATTGTGTATGCAGACCTTTTTACAGTGCAGCACTTAGTTGCTAATATATAGTGTGCATATATAAAACAATAATTGTATATACAGACCTTTTTACAGTGCAGCACTTAGTTGCTGATATATAATGTGCATATATAAAACAATAATTGTGTATGCAGACCTTTTTACAGTGCAGCACTTAGTTGCTAATATATAGTGTGCATATATAAAACAATAATTGTGTATGCAGACCTTTTTTACAGTGCAGCACTTAGTTGCTGATATATACTGTGCATATATAAAACAATAATTGTGTATGCAGACCTTTTTACAGTGCAGCACTTAGTTGCTGATATATAGTGTGCATATATAAAACAATAATTGTGTATGCAGACCTTTTTACAGTGCAGCACTTAGTTGCTGATATATAATGTGCATATATAAAACAATAATTGTATATACAGACCTTTTTACAGTGCAGCACTTAGTTGCTAATATATAGTGTGCATATATAAAACAATAATTGTATATACAGACCTTTTTACAGTGCAGCACTTAGTTGCTAATATATAGTGTGCATATATAAAACAATAATTGTGTATGCAGACCTTTTTACAGTGCAGCAATTAGTTGCTGATATATAATGTGCATATATAAAACAATAATTGTGTATGCAGACCCTTTTACAGTGCAGCACTTGGTTGCTAATATATAGTGTGCATATATAAAACAATAATTGTGTATACAGACCTTTTTACAGTGCAGCACTTAGTTGCTGATATATAGTGTGCATATATAAAACAATAATTGTGTATGCAGACCTTTTTACAGTGCAGCACTTAGTTGCTGATATATAATGTGCATATATAAAACAATAATTGTATATACAGACCTTTTTACAGTGCAGCACTTAGTTGCTAATATATAGTGTGCATATATAAAACAATAATTGTGTATGCAGACCCTTTTACAGTGCAGCACTTGGTTGCTAATATATAGTGTGCATATATAAAACAATAATTGTGTATACAGACCTTTTTACAGTGCAGCACTTAGTTGCTGATATATAGTGTGCATATATAAAACAATAATTGTGTATGCAGACCTTTTTACAGTGTAGCACTTAGTTGCTGATATATAGTGTGCATATATAAAACAATAATTGTATGTGCAGACCTTTTTACAGTGCAGCACTTAGTTGCTAATATATAGTGTGCATATATAAAACAATAATTGTGTATGCAGACCTTTTTACAGTGCAGCACTTAGTTGCTAATATATAGTGTGCATATATAAAACAATAATTGTGTATGCAGACCTTTTTACAGTGCAGCACTTAGTTGCTGATATATAATGTGCATAGATAAAACAATAATTGTGTATACAGACCTTTTTACAGTGCAGCACTTAGTTGCTAATATATAGTGTGCATATATAAAACAATAATTGTGTATGCAGACCTTTTTACAGTGCAGCACTTAGTTGCTGATATATAGTGTGCATATATAAAACAATAATTGTGTATGCAGACCTTTTTACAGTGCAGCACTTAGTTGCTGATATATAGTGTGCATATATAAAACAATAATTGTATATGCAGACCTTTTTACAGTGCAGCACTTAGTTGCTGATATATAATGTGCATATATAAAACAATAATTGTGTATGCAGACCTTTTTACAGTGCAGCACTTAGTTGCTAATATATAGTGTACATATATAAAACAATAATTGTGTATGCAGACCTTTTTACAGTGCAGCACTTAGTTGCTGATATATAATGTGCATATATAAAACAATAATTGTGTATGAAAACCTTTTACAATGCAGCATGTAGTTGCCGATATATAATGTGCATATATAAAATACATTGTATATGCAGACCTTTTACAGTGCAGCACTTAGTTGCTGATATATAGTGTGCATATATAAAACAATAATTGTGTATGCAGACCTTTTTACAGTGCAGCACTTAGTTGCTGATATATAATGTGCATATATAAAACAATAATTGTGTATGCAGACCTTTTTACAGTGCAGCACTTAGTTGCTAATATATAGTGTGCATATATAAAACAATAATTGTGTATGCAGACCTCTTTACAGTACAGCACTTAGTTGCTAATATATAGTGTGCATATATAAAACAATAATTGTGTATGCAGACCTTTTTACAGTGCAGCACTTAGTTGCTAATATATAGTGTGCATATATAAAACAATAATTGTATATGCAGACCTTTTTACAGTGCAACACTTAGTTGCTGATATATAATGTGCATATATAAAACAATAATTGTATATACAGACCTTTTTACAGTGCAGCACTTAGTTGCTGATATATAATGTGCATATATAAAACAATAATTGTATATACAGACCTTTTTACAGTGCAGCACTTAGTTGCTAATATATACTGTGCATATATAAAACAATAATTGTGTATGCAGACCTTTTTACAGTACAGCACTTAGTTGCTGATATATAGTGTGCATATATAAAACAATAATTGTGTATGCAGACATTTTTACAGTGCAGCACTTAGTTGCTAATATATAGTGTGCATATATAAAACAATAATTGTGTATGCAGACCTTTTTACAGTGCAGCACTTAGTTGCTGATATATAGTGTGCATATATAAAACAATAATTGTGTATGCAGACCTTTTTACAGTGCAGCACTTAGTTGCTAATATATAGTGTGCATATATAAAACAATAATTGTGTATGCAGACCTTTTTACAGTGCAGCACTTAGTTGCTAATATATAGTGTGCATATATAAAACAATAATTGTGTATGCAGACATTTTTACAGTGCAGCACTTAGTTGCTGATATATAGTGTGCATAGATAAAACAATAATTGTGTATGCAGACCTTTTTACAGTGCAGCACTTAGTTGCTGATATATAATGTGCATATATAAAACAATAATTGTGTATGCAGACCTTTTTACAGTGCAGCACTTAGTTGCTGATATATAGTGTGCATATATAAAACAATAATTGTGTATGCAGACCTTTTTACAGTGCAGCACTTAGTTGCTAATATATAGTGTGCATATATAAAACAATAATTGTGTATGCAGACCTTTTTACAGTGCAGCACTTAGTTGCTAATATATACTGTGCATATATAAAACAATAATTGTATATACAGACCTTTTTACAGTGCAGCACTTAGTTGCTGATATATAATGTGCATATATAAAACAATAATTGTGTATGCAGACCTTTTTACAGTGCAGCACTTAGTTGCTAATATATACTGTGCATATATAAAACAATAATTGTGTATGCAGACCTTTTTACAGTACAGCACTTAGTTGCTAATATATAGTGTGCATATATAAAACAATAATTGTATATGCAGACCTTTTTACAGTGCAGCACTTAGTTGCTAATATATAGTGTGCATATATAAAACAATAATTGTGTATGCAGACCTTTTTACAGTGCAGCACTTAGTTGCTGATATATAATGTGCATATATAAAACAATAATTGTGTATACAGACCTTTTTACAGTGCAGCACTTAGTTGCTGATATATAATGTGCATATATAAAACAATAATTGTGTATGCAGACCTTTTTACAGTGCAGCACTTAGTTGCTAATATATAGTGTGCATATATAAAACAATAATTGTGTATGCAGACCTTTTTACAGTGCAGCACTTAGTTGCTGATATATAGTGTGCATATATAAAACAATAATTGTGTATACAGACCTTTTTACAGTACAGCACTTAGTTGCTGATATATAGTGTGCATATATAAAACAATAATTGTGTATACAGACCTTTTTACAGTGCAGCACTTAGTTGCTGATATATAGTGTGCATATATAAAACAATAATTGTGTATGCAGACCTTTTTACAGTACAGCACTTAGTTGCTAATATATAGTGTGCATATATAAAACAATAATTGTGTATGCAGACCTTTTTACAGTGCAGCACTTAGTTGCTGATATATAGTGTGCATATATAAAACAATAATTGTGTATGCAGACATTTTTACAGTGCAGCACTTAGTTGCTAATATATAGTGTGCATATATAAAACAATAATTGTGTATGCAGACCTTTTTACAGTGCAGCACTTAGTTGCTGATATATAGTGTGCATATATAAAACAATAATTGTGTATGCAGACCTTTTTACAGTGCAGCACTTAGTTGCTGATATATAATGTGCATATATAAAACAATAATTGTGTATGCAGACCTTTTTACAGTGCAGCACTTAGTTGCTGATATATAATGTGCATATATAAAACAATAATTGTGTATGCAGACCTTTTTACATTGCAGCACTTAGTTGCTAATATATAGTGTGCATATATAAAACAATAATTGTGTATGCAGACCTTTTTACAGTGCAGCACTTAGTTGCTGATATATAATGTGCATATATAAAACAATAATTGTGTATGCAGACCTTTTTACAGTGCAGCACTTAGTTGCTAATATATAGTGTGCATATATAAAACAATAATTGTGTATGCAGACCTTTTTACAGTGCAGCACTTAGTTGCTGATATATAATGTGCATATATAAAACAATAATTGTGTATGCAGACCTTTTTACAGTGCAGCACTTAGTTGCTGATATATAATGTGCATATATAAAACAATAATTGTGTATGCAGACCTTTTTACAGTGCAGCACTTAGTTGCTAATATATAGTGTGCATATATAAAACAATAATTGTGTATGCAGACCTTTTTACAGTGCAGCACTTAGTTGCTAATATATAGTGTACATATATAAAACAATATTTGTGTATGCAGACCTTTTTACAGTGCAGCACTTAGTTGCTGATATATAGTGTGCATATATAAAACAATAATTGTGTATGCAGACCTTTTTACAGTGCAGCACTTAGTTGCTAATATATAGTGTGCATATATAAAACAATAATTGTGTATGCAGACCTTTTTACAGTGCAGCACTTAGTTGCTGATATATAGTGTGCATATATAAAACAATAATTGTATATACAGACCTTTTTACAGTGCAGCACTTAGTTGCTAATATATACTGTGCATATATAAAACAATAATTGTGTATGCAGACCTTTTTACAGTGCAGCACTTAGTTGCTGATATATAGTGTGCATATATAAAACAATAATTGTGTATGCAGACCTTTTTACAGTGCAGCACTTAGTTGCTGATATATAATGTGCATATATAAAACAATAATTGTGTATGCAGACCTTTTTACAGTGCAGCACTTAGTTGCTGATATATAATGTGCATATATAAAACAATAATTGTGTATGCAGACCTTTTTACAGTACAGCACTTAGTTGCTAATATATAGTGTGCATATATAAAACAATAATTGTATATGCAGACCTTTTTACAGTGCAGCACTTAGTTGCTAATATATAGTGTGCATATATAAAACAATAATTGTGTATGCAGACCTTTTTACAGTGCAGCAGTTAGTTGCTAATATATAGTGTGCATATATAAAACAATAATTGTGTATACAGACCTTTTTACAGTGTAGCACTTAATTGCTAATATATAGTGTGCATATATAAAACAATAATTGTGTATGCAGACCTTTTTACAGTGTAGCACTTAATTGCTAATATATAATGTGCATATATAAAACAATAATTGTGTATGCAGACCTTTTTACAGTGCAGCAGTTAGTTGCTAATATATAGTGTGCATATATAAAACAATAATTGTGTATGCAGACCTTTTTACAGTGCAGCACTTAGTTGCTGATATATAGTGTGCATATATAAAACAATAATTGTGTATGCAGACCTCTTTACAGTACAGCACTTAGTTGCTGATATATAGTGTGCATATATAAAACAATAATTGTGTATACAGACCTTTTTACAGTGCAGCACTTAGTTGCTGATATATAGTGTGCATATATAAAACAATAATTGTGTATGCAGACCTTTTTACAGTGCAGCACTTAGTTGCTGATATATAGTGTGCATATATAAAACAATAATTGTGTATGCAGACCTTTTTACAGTGCAGCACTTAGTTGCTGATATATAGTGTGCATATATAAAACAATAATTGTGTATGCAGACCTTTTTACAGTGCAGCACTTAGTTGCTAATATATAGTGTGCATAGATAAAACAATAATTGTGTATGCAGACCTTTTTACAGTGCAGCACTTAGTTGCTAATATATAGTGTGCATATATAAAACAATAATTGTATATGCAGACCTTTTTACAGTGCAGCACTTAGTTGCTGATATATAGTGTGCATATATAAAACAATAATTGTGTATGCAGACCTTTTTACAGTGCAGCAGTTAGTTGCTAATATATAGTGTGCATATATAAAACAATAATTGTGTATGCAGACCTTTTTACAGTGCAGCACTTAGTTGCTGATATATAGTGTGCATATATAAAACAATAATTGTGTATGCAGACATTTTTACAGTGCAGCACTTAGTTGCTAATATATAGTGTGCATATATAAAACAATAATTGTGTATGCAGACCTTTTTACAGTGCAGCACTTAGTTGCTAATATATAGTGTGCATATATAAAACAATAATTGTGTATGCAGACCTTTTTACAGTGCAGCACTTAGTTGCTGATATATAGTGTGCATATATAAAACAATAATTGTGTATGCAGACCTTTTTACAGTGCAGCACTTAGTTGCTAATATATAGTGTGCATATATAAAACAATAATTGTGTATGCAGACCTTTTTACAGTGCAGCACTTAGTTGCTAATATATAATGTGCATATATAAAACAATAATTGTGTATGCAGACATTTTTACAGTGCAGCACTTAGTTGCTAATATATAGTGTGCATATATAAAACAATAATTGTGTATGCAGACCTCTTTACAGTACAGCACTTAGTTGCTGATATATAGTGTGCATATATAAAACAATAATTGTGTATGCAGACCTTTTCTTCTGTTATGTGTGATCAGTCCACGGGTCATCATTACTTCTGGGATATAACTCCTCCCCAACAGGAAATGCAAGAGGATTCACCCAGCAGAGCTGCATATAGCTCCTCCCCTCTACGTCAGTCCCAGTCATTCTCTTGCACCCAACGACTAGATAGGATGTGTGAGAGGACTATGGTGATTATACTTAGTTTTTATGACTTCAATCAAAAGTTTGTTATTTTAAAATAGCACCGGAGCGTGTTATTACTTCTCTGGCAGAGTTTGAGGAAGAATCTGTCAGAGTTTTTTACTATGATTTTAACCGGAGTAGTTAAGATCATATTGCTGTTCTCGGCCATCTGAGGGAGGTAAAGGCTTCAGATCAGGGGACAGCGGGCAGATGAATCTGCATTGAGGTATGTAGCAGTTTTTATTTTCTGAATGGAATTGATGAGAAAATCCTGCCATACCGTTAAAATGACATGTATGTATACACTTCAGTATTCTGGGGATGGTATTTCACCGGAACTACTCTGTTAAAGGTCACTAATCCTTTTTAATAACTATTTACCATGTTAAACGTTTTTGCTGGAATGTAGAATCGTTTACATTGCTGAGGTACTGTGTGAATAAATATTTGGGCATTATTTTCCACTTGGCAGTTTTTTTGCTTTAATTGTGACAGTTTCGTTTCTCTTCACTGCTGTGTGGGAGAGGGAGGGGCCGTTTTTGGCGCTCTTTGCTACGCATCAAAAAATACCAGTCAGTTACTTTTATTTTTCCTGCATGATCCGGTTCATCTCTGATAGATCTCAGGGGTCTTCAAACTTCTTTGAAGGGAGGTAAATTCTCTCAGCAGAGCTGTGAGAATTCTTATAGTGACTGTGAATAAAAAACGTTGCTTTGTATTTTTTATGTCAAATTTAATTATTGTTATTTTACTAATGGGAACAAACCTTTGCTAAAAGTTTTGTTATTTCAAAGTTTGATGCTATAACTGTTTTTCAGTTCATTATTTCAACTGTCATTTAATCGTTAGTACCTCTTTGAGGCACAGTACGTTTTTTGCTAAAAAAGATTATAACCAAGTTGTAAGTTTTTTGCTAGTGTGTTAAACATGTCTGACTCAGAGGAAGATATCTGTGTCATTTGTTCCAATGCCAAGGTGGAGCCCAATAGAAATTTATGTACTAACTGTATTGATGCTACTTTAAATAAAAGTCAATCTGTACAATGTGAACAAATTTCACCAAACAGCGAGGGGAGAGTTATGCCGACTAACTCGCCTCACGCGGCAGTACCTGCATCTCCCGCCCGGGAGGTGCGTGATATTTTGGCGCCTAGTACATCTGGGCGGCCATTACAGATAACATTACAAGATATGGCTACTGTTATGACTGAAGTTTTGTCTAAATTACCAGAACTAAGAGGCAAGCGTGATCACTCTGGGGTGAGAACAGAGTGCGCTGACAATGCTAGGGCCATGTCTGATACTGCGTCACAGCTCGCAGAGCATGAGGACGGAGAGCTTCATTCTGTGGGTGACGGTTCTGATCCAAACAGATTGGACTCAGATATTTCAAATTTTAAATTTAAATTGGAGAACCTCCGTGTATTACTAGGGGAGGTCTTAGCAGCTCTCAACGATTGTAACACCGTTGCAATACCAGAGAAACTGTGTAGGTTGGATAAATACTTTGCGGGTACCGGCGAGTACTGACGTTTTTCCTATACCTAAGAGACTAACTGAAATTGTTACTAAGGAGTGGGATAGACCCGGTGTGCCGTTCTCACCCCCTCCAATATTTAGAAAGATGTTTCCAATAGACGCCACCACTCGGGACTTATGGCAAACGGTCCCCAAGGTGGAGGGAGCAGTTTCTACTTTAGCTAAGCGTACCACTATCCCGGTGGAGGATAGCTGTGCTTTCTCAGATCCAATGGATAAAAAATTAGAGGGTTACCTTAAGAAAATGTTTGTTCAACAAGGTTTTATATTACAACCCCTTGCATGTATCGCGCCGATTACGGCTGCGGCAGCATTTTGGATTGAGTCGCTTGAAGAGAACCTTAGTTCATCTACGCTAGACGACATTACGGACAGGCTTAGAGTCTTTAAACTAGCTAATTCCTTCATTTCGGAGGCCGTAGTACATTTAACCAAACTTACGGCTAAGAACTCAGGATTCGCCATACAGGCACGTAGGGCGCTGTGGCTAAAATCCTGGTCAGCTGATGTTACTTCTAAGTCCAAATTACTTAATATACCTTTCAAGGGGCAGTCTTTATTTGGGCCCGGTTTGAAAGAGATTATCGCTGACATTACAGGAGGTAAGGGCCACGCCCTACCTCAAGACAAAGCCAAAGCTAAGGCTAGACAGTCTAATTTTCGTCCCTTTCGGAACTTCAAAACAGGAGCAGCATCAACCTCCACTGCACCAAAACAGGAAGGAGCTGTTGCTCGTTACAGGCAAGGCTGGAAGCCTAACCAGTCCTGGAACAAGAGCAAGCAGGCCAGGAAACCTGCTGCTGCCCCAAAGACAGCATGAACCGAGAGCCCCCGATCCGGGACCGGATCTAGTGGGGGGCAGACTCTCTCTCTTCGCCCAGGCCTGGGCAAGAGATGTTCAGGATCCCTGGGCACTAGAGATCATATCTCAGGGATACCTTCTAGACTTCAAATTATCTCCCCCAAGAGGGAGATTTCATCTGTCAAGGTTGTCAACAAACCAGATAAAGAAAGAAGCGTTTCTACGCTGCGTACAAGATCTGTTAATAATGGGAGTGATCCATCCGGTTCCGCGGTCGGAACAAGGACAAGGGTTCTACTCAAACCTGTTTGTGGTTCCCAAAAAAGAGGGAACTTTCAGGCCAATCTTAGATTTAAAGATTCTAAACAAATTCCTAAGAGTTCCATCGTTCAAAATGGAAACTATTCGGACAATCTTACCCATGATCCAAGAGGGTCAGTACATGACCACAGTGGATTTAAAGGATGCTTACCTTCACATACCGATCCACAAAGATCATCACCGGTATCTAAGGTTTGCCTTCTTAGACAGGCACTACCAGTTTGTAGCTCTTCCATTCGGATTGGCTACGGCTCCAAGAATCTTCACAAAGGTTCTGGGTGCCCTTCTGGCGGTACTAAGACCGCGAGGGATTTCGGTAGCTCCATACCTAGACGACATTCTAATACAAGCTTCAAGCTTTCAAACTGCCAAGTCTCATACAGAGTTAGTTCTGGCATTTCTAAGGTCGCATGGATGGAAAGTGAACGAAAAGAAGAGTTCTCTTTTTCCTCTCACAAGAGTTCCATTCTTGGGAACTCTTATAGATTCTGTAGAAATGAAGATTTACCTGACAGAGGACAGGTTAACAAAGCTTCAAAATGCATGCCGTGTCCTTCATTCCATTCAACACCCGTCAGTAGCTCAATGCATGGAGGTGATCGGCTTAATGGTAGCGGCAATGGACATAGTACCTTTTGCACGCCTACACCTCAGACCTCTGCAATTATGCATGCTAAGTCAGTGGAATGGGGATTACTCAGATTTGTCCCCTACTCTGAATCTGAATCAAGAGACCAGAAATTCTCTTCTATGGTGGCTTCATCGGCCACACCTGTCCAGGGGGATGCCATTCAGCAGGCCAGACTGGACAATTGTAACAACAGACGCCAGCCTACTAGGTTGGGGCGCTGTCTGGAATTCTCTGAAGGCTCAGGGACTATGGAATCAGGAGGAGAGTCTCCTTCCAATAAACATTCTGGAATTGAGAGCAGTTCTCAATGCCCTTCTAGCTTGGCCCCAATTAACAACTTGGGGGTTCATCAGGTTTCAGTCGGACAACATCACGACTGTAGCTTACATCAACCATCAGGGAGGGACAAGAAGCTCCCTAGCAATGGTGGAAGTATCAAAGATAATTCGCTGGGCAGAGTCTCACTCTTGCCACCTGTCAGCAATCCACATCCCGGGAGTGGAGAACTGGGAGGCGGATTTCTTGAGTCGCCAGACTTTTCATCCGGGGGAGTGGGAACTTCATCCGGAGGTCTTTGCCCAAATACTTCGACGTTGGGGCAAACCAGAGATAGATCTCATGGCGTCTCGCCAGAACGCCAAACTTCCTCGCTACGGGTCCAGATCCAGGGATCCGGGAGCGGTTCTGATAGATGCTTTGACAGCACCTTGGAACTTCGGGATGGCTTATGTGTTTCCACCCTTTCCGCTGCTTCCTCGATTGATTGCCAAAATCAAGCAGGAGAGAGCATCAGTGATTCTAATAGCGCCTGCATGGCCACGCAGGACTTGGTATGCAGATCTAGTGGACATGTCATCCTGTCCGCCTTGGTCTCTACCTCTAAGACAGGACCTTCTGATACAGGGTCCATTCAAACATCAAAATCTAACTTCTCTGAAGCTGACTGCTTGGAAATTGAACGTTTGATTTTATCAAAACGTGGCTTTTCTGAGTCGGTTATTGATACCCTGATACAGGCTAGGAAGCCTGTTACCAGAAAGATTTACCATAAAATATGGCGTAAATACCTATACTGGTGCGAATCCAAACATTACTCATGGAGTAAGGTTAGGATCTCTAGGATATTGTCCTTTCTACAAGAAGGGTTAGAAAAGGGTTTATCAGCTAGTTCATTAAAGGGACAGATTTCAGCTCTGTCCATCTTGTTACACAGGCGTCTGTCAGAAAATCCAGACGTCCAGGCTTTTTGTCAGGCTTTAGCTAGGATCAAGCCTGTGTTTAAAGCTGTTGCTCCGCCATGGAGTTTAAACTTAGTTCTTAACGTTTTACAGGGTGTTCCATTTGAACCCCTTCATTCCATTGATATAAAATTGTTATCTTGGAAAGTTCTGTTTTTAATGGCTATTTCCTCGGCTCGAAGAGTCTCTGAGTTATCAGCCTTACATTGTGATTCTCCTTATCTGATTTTTCACTCAGACAAGGTAGTTCTGCGTACTAAACCTGGGTTCTTACCTAAGGTGGTCACTAACAGGAATATCAATCAAGAGATTGTTGTTCCATCCTTGTGTCCAAATCCTTCTTCAAAGAAGGAACGTCTTCTACACAATCTGGATGTAGTTCGTGCCCTCAAGTTCTACTTGCAGGCAACTAAAGATTTTCGCCAAACTTCTTCCCTGTTTGTCGTTTATTCTGGACAGAGGAGAGGTCAAAAAGCTTCTGCTACCTCTCTCTCTTTTTGGCTTCGTAGCATAATACGTTTAGCCTATGAGACTGCTGGTCAGCAGCCTCCTGAAAGAATTACAGCTCACTCCACTAGAGCTGTGGCTTCCACTTGGGCCTTTAAGAATGAGGCCTCTGTTGAACAGATTTGCAAGGCTGCAACTTGGTCTTCGCTTCATACTTTTTCCAAATTTTACAAATTTGACACTTTTGCTTCTTCGGAGGCTATTTTTGGGAGAAAGGTTCTTCAGGCAGTGGTTCCTTCTATATAATGAGCCTGCCTATCCCTCCCGTCATCCGTGTACTTTTGCTTTGGTATTGGTATCCCAGAAGTAATGATGACCCGTGGACTGATCACACATAACAGAAGAAAACATAATTTATGCTTACCTGATAAATTCCTTTCTTCTGTTGTGTGATCAGTCCACGGCCCGCCCTGTTTTAAGGCAGGTAAATATCTTTTAAATTATACTCCAGTCACCACTTCACCCTTGGTTACTCCTTTCTCGTTGATTCTTGGTCGAATGACTGGGACTGACGTAGAGGGGAGGAGCTATATGCAGCTCTGCTGGGTGAATCCTCTTGCATTTCCTGTTGGGGAGGAGTTATATCCCAGAAGTAATGATGACCCGTGGACTGATCACACAACAGAAGAAAGGAATTTATCAGGTAAGCATAAATTATGTTTTTACAGTGCAGCACTTAGTTGCTGATATATAGTGTGCATATATAAAACAATAATTGTGTATGCAGACCTTTTTACAGTGCAGCACTTAGTTGCTGATATATAATGTGCATATATAAAACAATAATTGTATATACAGACCTTTTTACAGTGCAGCACTTAGTTGCTAATATATAGTGTGCATATATAAAACAATGATTGTATATGCAGACCTTTTTACAGTGTAGCACTTAGTTGCTGATATATAGTGTGCATATATAAAACAATAATTGTGTATGCAGACCTTTTTACAGTGCAGCACTTAGTTGCTGATATATAATGTGCATATATAAAACAATAATTGTGTATGCAGACCTTTTTACAGTGCAGCACTTAGTTGCTAATATATAATGTGCATATATAAAACAATAATTGTGTATGCAGACCTTTTTACAGTGCAGCACTTAGTTGCTGATATATAGTGTGCATATATAAAACAATAATTGTGTATGCAGACCTTTTTACAGTGCAGCACTTAGTTGCTAATATATAGTGTGCATATATAAAACAATAATTGTGTATGCAGACCTTTTTACAGTGTAGCACTTAGTTGCTGATATATAATGTGCATATATAAAACAATAATTGTGTATGCAGACCTTTTTACAGTGCAGCACTTAGTTGCTAATATATAGTGTGCATATATAAAACAATAATTGTATATGCAGACCTTTTTACAGTGCAGCACTTAGTTGCTAATATATAGTGTGCATAGATAAAACAATAATTGTGTATGCAGACCTTTTTACAGTGCAGCACTTAGTTGCTGATATATAATGTGCATATATAAAACAATAATTGTATATGCCGACCTTTTTACAGTGCAGCACTTAGTTGCCGATATATAATGTGCATATATAAAACAATAATTGTGTATGCAGACCTTTTTACAGTGCAGCACTTAGTTGCTAATATATAGTGTGCATATATAAAACAATAATTGTGTATGCAGACCTTTTTACAGTGCAGCACTTAGTTGCTGATATATAATGTGCATATATAAAACAATAATTGTATATGCAGACCTTTTTACAGTGTAGCACTTAGTTGCTGATATATAGTGTGCATATATAAAACAATAATTGTGTATGCAGACCTTTTTACAGTGCAGCACTTAGTTGCTAATATATAGTGTGCATATATAAAACAATAATTGTATATGCAGACCTTTTTACAGTGCAGCACTTAGTTGCTAATATATAGTGTGCATATATAAAACAATAATTGTGTATGCAGACCTTTTTACAGTGTAGCACTTAGTTGCTGATATATAGTGTGCATATATAAAACAATAATTGTGTATGCAGACCTTTTTACAGTGCAGCACTTAGTTGCTGATATATAGTGTGCATATATAAAACAATAATTGTGTATGCAGTCCTTTTTACAGTGCAGCACTTAGTTGCTGATATATAGTGTGCATATATAAAACAATAATTGTGTATGCAGACCTTTTTACAGTGCAGCACTTAATTGCTAATATATAGTGTGCATATATAAAACAATAATTGTGTATGCAGACCTTTTTACAGTGCAGCACTTAGTTGCTGATATATAATGTGCATATATAAAACAATAATTGTGTATGCAGACCTTTTACAGTACAGAACTTAGTTGCTAATATATAATGTGCATATATAAAACAATAATTGTGTATGCAGACCTTTTTACAGTGCAGCACTTAGTTGCTGATATATAGTGTGCATATATAAAACAATAATTGTGTATGCAGACCTTTTTACAGTGCAGAACTTAGTTGCTGATATATAATGTGCATATATAAAACAATAATTGTGTATACAGACCTTTTTACAGTGCAGAACTTAGTTGCTGATATATAATGTGCATATATAAAACAATAATTGTGTATGCAGACCTTTTCTTCTGTTATGTGTGATCAGTCCACGGGTCATCATTACTTCTGGGATATAACTCCTCCCCAACAGGAAATGCAAGAGGATTCACCCAGCAGAGCTGCATATAGCTCCTCCCCTCCACGTCAGTCCCAGTCATTCTCTTGCACCCAACGACTAGATAGGATGTGTGAGAGGACTATGGTGATTATACTTAGTTTTTATGACTTCAATCAAAAGTTTGTTATTTTAAAATAGCACCGGAGCGTGTTATTACTTCTCTGGCAGAGTTTGAGGAAGAATCTGTCAGAGTTTTTTACTATGATTTTAACCGGAGTAGTTAAGATCATATTGCTGTTCTCGGCCATCTGAGGGAGGTAAAGGCTTCAGATCAGGGGACAGCGGGCAGATGAATCTGCATTGAGGTATGTAGCAGTTTTTATTTTCTGAATGGAATTGATGAGAAAATCCTGCCATACCGTTAAAATGACATGTATGTATACACTTCAGTATTCTGGGGATGGTATTTCACCGGAACTACTCTGTTAAAGGTCACTAATCCTTTTTAATAACTATTTATCATGTTAAACGTTTTTGCTGGAATGTAGAATCGTTTACATTGCTGAGGTACTGTGTGAATAAATATTTGGGCATTATTTTCCACTTGGCAGTTTTTTTGCTTTATTTGTGACAGTTTCGTTTCTCTTCACTGCTGTGTGGGAGAGGGAGGGGCCGTTTTTGGCGCTCTTTGCTACGCATCAAAAAATACCATTCAGTTACTTTTATATTTCCTGCATGATCCGGTTCATCTCTGATAGATCTCAGGGGTCTTCAAACTTCTTTGAAGGGAGGTAAATTCTCTCAGCAGAGCTGTGAGAATTCTTATAGTGACTGTGAATAAAAACGTTGCTTTGTATTTTTTATGTCAAATTTAATTATTGTTATTTTACTAATGGGAACAAACCTTTGCTAAAAGTTTTGTTGTTTTAAAGTTTGATGCTATAACTGTTTTTCAGTTCATTATTTCAACTGTCATTTAATCGTTAGTACCTCTTTGAGGCACAGTACGTTTTTTTGCTAAAAAAGATTATAACCAAGTTGTAAGTTTTTTTGCTAGTGTGTTAAACATGTCTGACTCAGAGGAAGATATCTGTGTCATTTGTTCCAATGCCAAGGTGGAGCCCAATAGAAATTTATGTACTAACTGTATTGATGCTACTTTAAATAAAAGTCAATCTGTACAATGTGAACAAATTTCACCAAACAGCGAGGGGAGAGTTATGCCGACTAACTCGCCTCACGCGGCAGTACCTGCATCTCCCGCCCGGGAGGTGCGTGATATTTTGGCGCCTAGTACATCTGGGCGGCCATTACAGATAACATTACAAGATATGGCTACTGTTATGACTGAAGTTTTGTCTAAATTACCAGAACTAAGAGGCAAGCGTGATCACTCTGGGGTGAGAACAGAGTGCGCTGACAATGCTAGGGCCATGTCTGATACTGCGTCACAGCTCGCAGAGCATGAGGACGGAGAGCTTCATTCTGTGGGTGACGGTTCTGATCCAAACAGATTGGACTCAGATATTTCAAATTTTAAATTTAAATTGGAGAACCTCCGTGTATTACTAGGGGAGGTCTTAGCAGCTCTCAACGATTGTAACACCGTTGCAATACCAGAGAAACTGTGTAGGTTGGATAAATACTTTGCGGTACCGGCGAGTACTGACGTTTTTCCTATACCTAAGAGACTAACTGAAATTGTTACTAAGGAGTGGGATAGACCCGGTGTGCCGTTCTCACCCCCTCCAATATTTAGAAAGATGTTTCCAATAGACGCCACCACTCGGGACTTATGGCAAACGGTCCCCAAGGTGGAGGGAGCAGTTTCTACTTTAGCTAAGCGTACCACTATCCCGGTGGAGGATAGCTGTGCTTTCTCAGATCCAATGGATAAAAAATTAGAGGGTTACCTTAAGAAAATGTTTGTTCAACAAGGTTTTATATTACAACCCCTTGCATGTATCGCGCCGATTACGGCTGCGGCAGCTTTTTGGATTGAGTCGCTTGAAGAGAACCTTAGTTCATCTACGCTAGACGACATTACGGACAGGCTTAGAGTCCTTAAACTAGCTAATTCCTTCATTTCGGAGGCCGTAGTACATTTAACCAAACTTACGGCTAAGAACTCAGGATTCGCCATACAGGCACGTAGGGCGCTGTGGCTAAAATCCTGGTCAGCTGATGTTACTTCTAAGTCCAAATTACTTAATATACCTTTCAAGGGGCAGTCTTTATTTGGGCCCGGTTTGAAAGAGATTATCGCTGACATTACAGGAGGTAAGGGCCACGCCCTACCTCAAGACAAAGCCAAAGCTAAGGCTAGACAGTCTAATTTTCGTCCCTTTCGGAACTTCAAAACAGGAGCAGCATCAACCTCCACTGCACCAAAACAGGAAGGAGCTGTTGCTCGTTACAGGCAAGGCTGGAAGCCTAACCAGTCCTGGAACAAGAGCAAGCAGGCCAGGAAACCTGCTGCTGCCCCAAAGACAGCATGAACCGAGAGCCCCCGATCCGGGACCGGATCTAGTGGGGGGCAGACTCTCTCTCTTCGCCCAGGCCTGGGCAAGAGATGTTCAGGATCCCTGGGCACTAGAGATCATATCTCAGGGATACCTTCTAGACTTCAAATTATCTCCCCCAAGAGGGAGATTTCATCTGTCAAAGTTGTCAACAAACCAGATAAAGAAAGAAGCGTTTCTACGCTGCGTACAAGATCTGTTAATAATGGGAGTGATCCATCCGGTTCCGCGGTCGGAACAAGGACAAGGGTTCTACTCAAACCTGTTTGTGGTTCCCAAAAAAGAGGGAACTTTCAGGCCAATCTTAGATTTAAAGATTCTAAACAAATTCCTAAGAGTTCCATCGTTCAAAATGGAAACTATTCGGACAATCTTACCCATGATCCAAGAGGGTCAGTACATGACCACAGTGGATTTAAAGGATGCTTACCTTCACATACCGATCCACAAAGATCATCACCGGTATCTAAGGTTTGCCTTCTTAGACAGGCACTACCAGTTTGTAGCTCTTCCATTCGGATTGGCTACGGCTCCAAGAATCTTCACAAAGGTTCTGGGTGCCCTTCTGGCGGTACTAAGACCGCGAGGGATTTCGGTAGCTCCATACCTAGACGACATTCTAATACAAGCTTCAAGCTTTCAAACTGCCAAGTCTCATACAGAGTTAGTTCTGGCATTTCTAAGGTCGCATGGATGGAAAGTGAACGAAAAGAAGAGTTCTCTTCTTCCTCTCACAAGAGTTCCATTCTTGGGGACTCTTATAGATTCTGTAGAAATGAAGATTTACCTGACAGAGGACAGGTTAACAAAGCTTCAAAATGCATGCCGTGTCCTTCATTCCATTCAACACCCGTCAGTAGCTCAATGCATGGAGGTGATCGGCTTAATGGTAGCGGCAATGGACATAGTACCTTTTGCACGCCTACACCTCAGACCTCTGCAATTATGCATGCTAAGTCAGTGGAATGGGGATTACTCAGATTTGTCCCCTACTCTGAATCTGAATCAAGAGACCAGAAATTCTCTTCTATGGTGGCTTCATCGGCCACACCTGTCCAGGGGGATGCCATTCAGCAGGCCAGACTGGACAATTGTAACAACAGACGCCAGCCTACTAGGTTGGGGCGCTGTCTGGAATTCTCTGAAGGCTCAGGGACTATGGAATCAGGAGGAGAGTCTCCTTCCAATAAACATTCTGGAATTGAGAGCAGTTCTCAATGCCCTTCTAGCTTGGCCCCAATTAACAACTCGGGGGTTCATCAGGTTTCAGTCGGACAACATCACGACTGTAGCTTACATCAACCATCAGGGAGGGACAAGAAGCTCCCTAGCAATGGTGGAAGTATCAAAGATAATTCGCTGGGCAGAGTCTCACTCTTGCCACCTGTCAGCAATCCACATCCCGGGAGTGGAGAACTGGGAGGCGGATTTCTTGAGTCGCCAGACTTTTCATCCGGGGGAGTGGGAACTTCATCCGGAGGTCTTTGCCCAAATACTTCGACGTTGGGGCAAACCAGAGATAGATCTCATGGCGTCTCGCCAGAACGCCAAACTTCCTCGCTACGGGTCCAGATCCAGGGATCCGGGAGCGGTTCTGATAGATGCTTTGACAGCACCTTGGAACTTCGGGATGGCTTATGTGTTTCCACCCTTTCCGCTGCTTCCTCGATTGATTGCCAAAATCAAACAGGAGAGAGCATCAGTGATTCTAATAGCGCCTGCATGGCCACGCAGGACTTGGTATGCAGATCTAGTGGACATGTCATCCTGTCCGCCTTGGTCTCTACCTCTAAGACAGGACCTTCTGATACAGGGTCCATTCAAACATCAAAATCTAACTTCTCTGAAGCTGACTGCTTGGAAATTGAACGTTTGATTTTATCAAAACGTGGTTTTTCTGAGTCGGTTATTGATACCCTGATACAGGCTAGGAAGCCTGTTACCAGAAAGATTTACCATAAAATATGGCGTAAATACCTATACTGGTGCGAATCCAAACATTACTCCTGGAGTAAGGTTAGGATCTCTAGGATATTGTCTTTTCTACAAGAAGGGTTAGAAAAGGGTTTATCAGCTAGTTCATTAAAGGGACAGATTTCAGCTCTGTCCATCTTGTTACACAGGCGTCTGTCAGAAAATCCAGACGTCCAGGCTTTTTGTCAGGCTTTAGCTAGGATCAAGCCTGTGTTTAAAGCTGTTGCTCCGCCATGGAGTTTAAACTTAGTTCTTAACGTTTTACAGGGTGTTCCATTTGAACCCCTTCATTCCATTGATATAAAATTGTTATCTTGGAAAGTTCTGTTTTTAATGGCTATTTCCTCGGCTCGAAGAGTCTCTGAGTTATCAGCCTTACATTGTGATTCTCCTTATCTGATTTTTCACTCAGACAAGGTAGTTCTGCGTACTAAACCTGGGTTCTTACCTAAGGTGGTCACTAACAGGAATATCAATCAAGAGATTGTTGTTCCATCCTTGTGTCCAAATCCTTCTTCAAAGAAGGAACGTCTTCTACACAATCTGGATGTAGTTCGTGCCCTCAAGTTCTACTTGCAGGCAACTAAAGATTTTCGCCAAACTTCTTCCCTGTTTGTCGTTTATTCTGGACAGAGGAGAGGTCAAAAAGCTTCTGCTACCTCTCTCTCTTTTTGGCTTCGTAGCATAATACGTTTAGCCTATGAGACTGCTGGTCAGCAGCCTCCTGAAAGAATTACAGCTCACTCCACTAGAGCTGTGGCTTCCACTTGGGCCTTTAAGAATGAGGCCTCTGTTGAACAGATTTGCAAGGCTGCAACTTGGTCTTCGCTTCATACTTTTTCCAAATTTTACAAATTTGACACTTTTGCTTCTTCGGAGGCTATTTTTGGGAGAAAGGTTCTCAGGCAGTGGTTCCTTCTATATAATGAGCCTGCCTATCCCTCCCGTCATCCGTGTACTTTTGCTTTGGTATTGGTATCCCAGAAGTAATGATGACCCGTGGACTGATCACACATAACAGAAGAAAACATAATTTATGCTTACCTGATAAATTCCTTTCTTCTGTTGTGTGATCAGTCCACGGCCCGCCCTGTTTTAAGGCAGGTAAATATCTTTTAAATTATACTCCAGTCACCACTTCACCCTTGGTTACTCCTTTCTCGTTGATTCTTGGTCGAATGACTGGGACTGACGTGGAGGGGAGGAGCTATATGCAGCTCTGCTGGGTGAATCCTCTTGCATTTCCTGTTGGGGAGGAGTTATATCCCAGAAGTAATGATGACCCGTGGACTGATCACACAACAGAAGAAAGGAATTTATCAGGTAAGCATAAATTATGTTTTTACAGTGCAGCACTTAGTTGCTAATATATAGTGTGCATATATAAAACAATAATTGTGTATGCAGACCTTTTTACAGTGCAGCACTTAGTTGCTGATATATAGTGTGCATATATAAAACAATAATTGTGTATGCAGACCTTTTTACAGTGCAGCACTTAGTTGCTAATATATAGTGTGCATATATAAAACAATAATTGTATATACAGACCTTTTTACAGTGCAGCACTTAGTTGCTGATATATAGTGTGCATATATAAAACAATAATTGTGTATGCAGACCTTTTTACAGTGCAGCACTTAGTTGCTGATATATAGTGTGCATATATAAAACAATAATTGTGTATGCAGACATTTTGCAATACTGCACATAACTGCTGATGTATATAAAACACATTGGTTATGCAGACCTTTTGCAGTACGGTACTTAAATGCTGATATTTATGTAATTTATGTAATTACATAATTCCCACTAGGACTGATAAGTCTACAATTCTACTTATGAAGTACTGGTTTGTAATTCTAGCACTTTAGCTGCGATCTAGCGCTCTTGCAAAACTGTCGTCATATAGTGCTCCAGTAATTGGCCGGCTCCTAAGCTTATGTCCCTGCTTTTCAACAAAAGATTCCAAGAGAAGGAAGACATTTTGAAAATAGAAGTAAATTAGCAAGTTGTTGAACATGTTCCATCTGAATCATAAAATAAAGAATTTAGGTTGCATTTTGGACCACTCAATGCAGTAGAATTGCATAATCAATTAGTACATAATAAAAACACAAGGATTTAACACCTTTTTTGTGACAAATGTATTATTTCTCTAATTTTCTGGCCCGTTGTATCATGTGACAGACATCAGCCAATCACAGACTAGTATACGTATACCCTGTGAGTTTATGCACATGCTCAGTAGGATCTTGTACCCCATAAGGTGTGAATAAAAGAAGACTGCAAAGTTTAATGATGGAAGTTAATCGGAAAGTGTCTTAAAACTGCTTGTTCTTTTTGATTCATAAAAGTTTATTTAGACTCAAGTGTCCGTTATAGACAGATGTGCATGTCCTGTTTGCTTTAGAATTCAAATAAGCAGCTTTAACATCACCTTTTTCTTACACAAGTATTTCTGTCTAATCGGTGCTCTTTTGTATTGTCCGGTTTTACAGTTCTGTGTCTTTAGATTAAATGATCATATTGACATTTAACTGTGTGGGCTTTTTTTTAGGAATGATGCTTGGTGGGGGCTGTGGAAAGGAGCTGGCGCACTGGATTATACACGGACGCCCTGAAAAAGATATGTATGGATATGACATCAGGTGAGAAGCGCCCCACAAGCAACAAATATTAATATTGTGCAATATATTTTATAATATCCTCACCCAACACATCTTCATCTTACAGGATACAATAAAATAGTGGGCTGCAATAATGTAATATTTATATATGATCAGGCATAAGGCTACACCTTTATTTTCCTAGTTTAGAACTAATATTAAAATTACTATTTCTGGCTTTTGTTATCTCTTATAACAGCAACAACTTTACAGTGTTTCAGAGGTGCTCCAGAGTTTCCTCCTGTTTGTTTAGAAACCTTCACACACTTTTATGGCTTTGTAAATAACCACCGATCTCATATATATAATATTTTATTTTTCCTTGAAATAGTTTTTGAGTTTTCTTTAGTGCATATTTTAGACTGCACTATTTAATAGGTTTATTTTTTATTCTTAATTAGTTTGTTTAGCAGTTTTATTGACTCACTGGCATTGCCTCCTGCCCTCAGTATCATTGTCCGTAGACATGGTAGTAATGAGGTAAACTTTTTTATATTTTCTAAACCTTTAGAGCAAAAAGCATTTGTTTTATTTACAGTTTATAAATGTGTGATAGAAGATATAGAACTGCTTAAAGAGACAGTAAAACATTGGGACTTTAATATAAAATATTTAGTTATGTGCAGTAAAACAACTGTTCAATATATTTTGCTTTTGCAATATATTTTATTTTGCTCACATTTCATGTAATGGATTTTCTATTTCTTTGAGCTGGAAATGCACTCTGCTGGCATGTCAAGGCTAACCCTGCTACCTATATATCCCTAATTGGCTTTAGCTGATATTAACAGCAAAACAATGCGCTTTATACTACTAACATAATGACATGGCTAACCTTGTTGTCTGCAGTCTCAAGCTAGGATTGGCTTCTCCAAATTTGGCAAATAGTGGGTGGTGTTTGGCTATTAAAAACAATGGCAGCAAACAGTGTTTTTTTTTTTACAAATGTTTAGACTTAAACTATAGCAAGACAACATAAATTGTGTTTAACTGCGATGTGTAATGTTTGGGCTCACGTATATGGAACTTCTACTCTTTGTCATTCTTATCCTACTGTCCCTGCAAGATGTGTTCTTCTGTTTCCTTCTGGTTCTCTGCTCCCCCTCCTCCTGAGTTATCGCCTGGAACACGAGTTGCTGTGTCTGCAGGAGCTGCCTCTGTCTTCCCACTGAGGTTATAGATACGGATGTCAGAGTGCAGCTGTTTCTTTCACTCTCAGGGCAGCGTACAACACCCTCATGGGCTCCCAGTGCCGCAGCGCTCTGATGTGATGCTCTGATTTTATACACAGACTCCTGCCAACTCCTCAACCCTTAATGCCCATTGGTCAGATCTCCGGGAAGTCAGAGCCCCAGCTCTTCATGAGATGGGAACATTAATTATCATTGATTAGCAGTTAATTAGGATCTAGCAAGTCCCAATTGTAAATCACTCGTTGCTCAGCTGCCCTGTAGAATCCATCCCCTTTTTGTGCATCTGCTCCTTTTGCTGGTCAGTAATCACACAGTATAAAAAAACCTGTCATTAAATCTATTTCTGCTTAATGCTGGCCTGGTTAATTAAACTTCACGCTAATAACAGAGGAGCAAGTGTAGGAATGATCTCTGTGTCACAATTATACCTTTCCCTGCACAATTTCTAAAAATACTTGCAGAGGACGGGTTAATATAAAAAGGGAGCGAGTATGAGCTTTTTAATGACACATTCTTGCATTCATACCTTGAATCCTTACAGATATTTGTATATTTCCTTGTATAGAGGTATAGAGACATACTGTATATACATACAGAAAACAGGGTAGTAGAAATGAATAACTGCTGTCTGTTCCTGATACCAATTATATACATTGAGAGCAACACTTTTTGAAATACCTTAACTGTACTAATTTGTATTACATTAATTTAATGAGATTTCTCACACAGTCTAATGTATCAGTTTTGGTCTGTGCTTTTAACATTGGGAGATGTTTTGGGAGATGTTTGTGAAATCCGGTAATGCTTATTAGCATAAGACTTGGAAGCTGTAGGTGCGTGATTAATAGGTAGAAACTCTGGAGTATTTTGGTTACATTGCTTATACCAGGCTCGACAAATCCAGGAGCCAGGGAGCCACTGGCTCCTAGAATTCTACCCTTGAGCTCCTAACCTTTTGGGTTGTTCTCCATATATTTATATACAAAATCACTGGCTCCTAAATATGTTTACTGGCTCCTAATTTTTAAACAAATTTGTCAAGCACTGGCTTATACAAATTTCTATTATCCAGTTATAATATTATAGTTTGTTCGTACACTGCATTGCTGTCCTGTTTGCTTTATTTGTTACCCTTTAAGTGCACAGCAGTATGAACTGGTGATTTGCACCATACAAGGCAATAAACATACTTGTTGTAACATGTCTAGATGTAGACATGAGTATCTCAGTGCACATTTCATCTATAGGTAACATGTGCATAGTTGTTTGAGTTCCACATTTCTCCATCTGGTGAATAGGGAGCCAGGTAGCCAGTTGTATCACAGCTAATGTCTACTTTTTTTTAACTGTATAATCAAGGAGGTTCCATCATTCTTTGACCAACCACAACCGTTGGATGCGAGAACGAAGTCATGAGTCGTACGCCAAAAACTACTCCGTTGTTTTCCTCTATGATGAACCTATGGCTGGGAGGAACATGAGAAAGGACCCTTTGTATGAGGTACTAAGAATTATAGGGTATCTGTCACTACAAAGAACACTGTGACATGGATGAACGCTGTGAGCTGAAAGGTGGCGCTGACCTCAGAACTTGTGATGGTTGAGAGGTCTTCTAAGGGACACTTATGTAAAAGTAACATAACTTAGAATGTACCATTAAACTGCTCACAATTCCAAATGCCAAATAACTCAAAAATGAAAGGGTCATTAAACACTAAATAAATTTATAAGCATCGTATGGAGGTTATTCAGTCTCCTTTTGATGATAATAAACAGGTGAAAGTCTAAATACGTGATGGTCTAAAGCTTTCAGGTCAGGCAAGACAAGCTAACAAGTCTCAGCAGTACTGTGATGTCCTTTAAATAATTTTAAAAAGGCTTGAGAGCACTTTATTTCATTGTACAAGTTCTTGGTATGAAGGAGAGACTTCTATAAATTGTTTTGTAGATTATCTTATGCCCTTTTAGTAATAGGTTATTATTGTTCCTCACCCCCTGACTAATATTATAACCAGTGGGTCAACTTGCCCACAAATAAACTGCTATTATATCGGAGAAGAGATAGAATGGATTTGATTTTTATAAATTATTGTATTAAAACCTGAAGATTGTGCATTAAAATTACAAACAATTGTCACTGACGCGTTTTGCGGTCATGACTTTTTCAGAGGGAGATTTGGGCACCAATTACAAAGGATACTAAAGGACAGTTTTATGGAACAGACAGCAGATTGCATTACAACTTGTGTATGATTAAAGTTTTAAAGTCTACAGACTAAAATGATTTACATAAATTAATAAAAAGCTGCATCATGTGACCAGATAAACATGACCTTGTGTGTGCAGTGCCCTAGACATCTTTTTGTCTGACCTTATATCTCCATGGATGTCAGTTATACGTTCTCATGTGTGTTAGGTTGATTATTGTGCTGGGCTTGTGGGTATAAATGTAATCAAGAATACTATAAAACAGTTTAGTAGCACTTACTGAGCATTGTTACATGTTTTTTGTTGTTGTCTATAAAACGGAACCTTTATCATTTTATTTTGCTGCTGGAGTAAATAAACAACGTGTTTCTGAGCAGATATACATTAAGCCTCTTGCCCTATAAAACTGCATATTTCTTGCCAGGAGCTTCTGAAACAAGGCTGCGTGTTCCAGGAAAGACACGGCTGGGAACGACCCGGTTGGTTTAACCCAGAGGGGCCAGCTCCGGTGAGTTTAGCGCATTTCGTGACTTCATTATATGCAGCACACAGTCCAAAATAACTTCTTTATTCCTGATGACAATTGTTACCTGCTTCTATTTCTGGAGTTTTTATGTTAAAGCGTTTGCTTCCTGTGTTGCAATCATCTGTCATTTAGTGATCTAACTGTTCAGTGCGCATTAACATACACAGGAAACGCGCACGAAAGTGGTACAAATGCTGCAGTACTGTAATATTAACCCATTAAACAGAGCACTTGTCTTACCAAAGCCATCTCATCCATACACACAGTGCTCACCCCTTCTATATGTCACTTGCCACTTCACACACAGTACTCACCACAGTACACAGTGCTCACCACTTCTATATGTCACTTGTCACAGCACACACAGTGCTCACCACTTCTATATGTCACTTGTCACAGCACACACAGTGCTCACCACTTCTATATGTCACTTGCCACTTCACACACAGTACTCACCACAGTACACAGTGCTCACCCCTTCTATATGTCACTTGCCACTTCACACACAGTACTCACCACAGTACACAGTGCTCACCCCTTCTATATGTCACTTGCCACTTCACACACAGTACTCACCACAGTACACAGTGCTCACCCCTTCTATATGTCACTTGTCACAGCACACACAGTGCTCACCCCTTCTATATGTCACTCGTCACTTCACACACAGTGCTCACCCCTTCTATATGTCACTTGTCACAGCACACACAGTGCTCACCCCTTCTATATGTCACTCGTCACTTCACACACAGTGCTCACCCCTTCTATATGTCACTTGTCACTTCACACACAGTGCTCACCCCTTCTATATGTCAATTGCCACTTCACACACAGTGCTCACCCCTTCTATATGTCACTCGCCACAGCACACAGAGCTCACCCCTTCTATATGTCACTCGCCACAGCACACAGAGCTCACACCTTCTATATGTCACTCACCACAGCACACAGAGCTCACCCCTTCTATATGTTACTCGCCACAGCACACAGAGCTCACCCCTTCTATATGTCACTCACCATAGCACACAGAGCTCACACCTTCTATATGTCACTCACCACAGCACACAGAGCTCACACCTTCTATATGTCACTCACCACAGTACAAAGAGCTCACCCCTTCTATATGTCACTTACCACAGCACACAGAGCTCACCCCTTCTATATGTCACTCACCATAGCACACACAGAGCTCACCCCTTCTATATATCACTCATCATTACACACTCTCCATTCCCAGAAACCACTAACAATAACGCACACAGTGCTCACCTCAGATATGTATGAAACACAGCACATATTACTTACTCATTACACACCCATTTACAGTGACACTAACAACTCTCTCTTAGTACTTGCGCACTTACCTTAGCACACACCTGGTGCTCACCACATCTAAACACGTGTGCTGCAAATACACAGCACTGATTCTATCCAACATATCAGACTTGTGTATTTCTAGGTTCTGGACTACGATTATTATGGTGCTTATGGCATGAATCCCCATCAAGACTACACGTATAGTCGTCTGCTAGAGAAGGAGTACACGTTTGACTTTCCCCCTCATCATGATGTGGTGAGTGAACCCATCAGGGAACAATATATAAGGTAGATACAGGGTTAAAGCTACACTGTACTGTCATTTTGTTTGTCCCTTAAACGGACATTAAACTGCTGAGTAGTACTACAGTATAACTTACTACACGCCGTCTTATTGTTTGCTTCCTGTATCCGCAGCTCTCTTTAAAGCTATTTTCTTATTTTTACCCATAACAGAAGCCAGTCGGCTAAGCTTTGCTTCTTTATACTGGGCGCCGCCATCTTGGTACTCGCTTATTGTTGCATCATGTGACAGAAACAGTGAGCTTTCACAGATCTGTGACATTTTTGTTTATTTGACACCCGTATCTTGTATTTCAATTAGCTCAAGCAATAGAAAAAGACTTCAACAATAATATAGAGAAATGCAGCAACTGCAAAAACATTCAGCAATTTCACATACAGAAATAAGCCTAAATGAACAGTATTTTGTATATTTAATACTTTGCAGCTGATAAAACAAGTGGGGACACATTAAGGTAAAACAACGTTACATTACACTGCCATAATAACCTCACTTTTAGTTCATTGGTATCAAATGTAAACTGGTTAAGTGAACTTGTGGCTATAACATAATGAGAATGATTGAATTATGGCTTCTTTTTAAAACACTGGATTATAAAATATTATATTATTAAATCTGTCTTTTGGAAGCTCTGAACAACTATGCCTTGGAACATACACTGGGGTTCAGAAGTTTGGGGTCACT